>NW_025999977.1:54244602-54256004 GCF_001458135.2 Marmota marmota marmota
CGCGCTGCCTGATTGGCCGATGGGCAGGTCGCGGGGGCGGGGCCCACAGGACGGAGCGGCGGGGGCGGGGCTCCGTGCTCTGGGCTTAGGGTGGCGCGACCCGCTCTCGGCCGTCGGCGCCCGCCCAGGCTGGCGCCGGCTCCCCGCAGCTTCGGCGCGCACCTGCAGCCCTCGGCAGACCTCCGCGTGCTCACCCAGAGAGCTCTGCTGTGCCCACCCGCCCCGCAGCCCTTTCCAACCCTCCGAGATCGGCCTGGCTGCCGGAGCCGCCCCCTTCCTCGCCCACTCGCCCACGCCCTCCGCTCTTCCCGTCTGCGGTGCCCCGCGGTGGCACTGCACTTGCCTGGCAAGGGCATCGCCGCCTTCCTCGGGCCCTTTTTATCTCCCAGTTCTCGCATCCGGGCCCTTCCTGAATTTCTTAAGAAATATCTTCGAAATTTCTCTTCCTCTCTTTGCCCACCGCAGGGGTCCAGTTTTAGAGTGCCCGACTCATCCATCTCATATTGACCATTCTGTGACAGTCATTGGAAATCTGCTAACCTGACCATTGTTTCACATTGTCTGCCAGTGAGTGGCAACGTGGGTCCCTGTGGAGTGGTCATGGGAGCCTTACTTGAGCCTCCTTCCCAAGTGCCCACCCTCCCGCTCCTGCGTCCCCATCAGCCTCCAGTTTCTCATCTCTACTTCGCTTGACCCTCTCAGATCCACATCTGGGCTTCAACCTCCCCCAGCGCTCCCTCCTCAGCGCTCCTTCCTGGGGCTCAGTACATGCACTCCTGCAGTACATGCACTCCTGCACCTTCCCGCTTCCATCACTACACACAGATTGCCCTTGCCCAGCCGAAATTCCCTGTTTTTCAGAGGTGTGCTCTTCCTCAACAAACATTCAAGGAGAGGCCTACTATAAGCCAGGCACTGTCATAGATACTAGGATGGGACAGGGAACAGAACAAAATCCTCTCTTCCTAGAACATTCTAGGTAGGATCACGGTAAATAATATCCTATGTTAAGAAGTGGCAAGTTCTGCAGGTAGGGTTTCAAAGACTTGAAGGAGGTAAGGTTGTGAGTCAGGAAGGTATTTGGGGGAAGATGGGTGCAGGCAGAGATTCAGCCATGCGTGGGAGTGGGGACACTTCGTGTATTAAGTGGACAGCCTCACAAGAGTGTGGCTGAAGGGGGCAGAGGAGGAAAGTCAGAGACATGAGGTCAGACAATAACAAGAGGGGAGGGGAGCAAACTGTATAGCCTTCTGTACAGACTCTAGGCTTTACTCTGGGATGGGAAAGCACTGGAGAGTTGGAGTAGGCAGATCTCAACTAAGTTTTAAAATCATCTGGCTGCCCAGTGTTAGGAGGCAATTGCAATAGTAAAAGCAAAAGCTAACAGTGGAGAGGCCTAGGGTGGTAGAGTGAAATGGTGAGTTTTGAATTCTAGCTCTATTCTGAATTCCAACAGGATTTCCTACTCAAAACTGGTTACAGAATGTGCTTTTAAAAGAGTCAAAGATGATTACAGGATTTCCAGTTGAGCAACTGGAAGGAGTGATTCGCCTCTGCTGAGATGTGAGGGCAGCAGGCATAGACAGTTTGAGAGAGGAAAAGAGTCCTGTTTGGGATGTGCTAAGGTCAGGATTTATTAACAATTGAAATAGATGTGTCAGGTAGATGCTTGGATATGAGACTGGAATCCATTGGAGAAGTTTGAGCTGAAGCTCAAATTCTGGATGTCGACAGGGTAAAGTTGGAACGTAAGTCCTTACGATGAGCTGAATTGCAATAAGGAAGGAAAGAGGATGGGACCTACCTGGATCCCAGAGCCTCCAACACTGGAGAAAGGAGAAGAGCTGATTTTGACAGGAAGGCAGATTCAGAGATAGGAGGGAAATGGAAATGTGGAAACCTGGGGAAGAAGCGGCAACAAGGAGGAAGGAGAGGTCAGCTGGTCACTTGCCAAGGACTGAGCACATGAGCACATGTTTTTGTCCAATACCAGTTGGGCCTCATCTGCTCTGTTGCCAGGTCTTCAGGCCCCTGGGACCAGGTCAGCAACTGCAGACCCACTTCTCTTGGCCATCCTCTCTGTCCTCCAGCCCTGGGTACGACACTGGAGCCATGTAGCCACTTCTTTCTTATATATAGTTTCCTATTTAAACAAAAATTTTAATATGAGCTAGTTTAAGAAAAATATTAAGAGTAGGACAGGTGCTCTGTAGACATGGTTCAAATCATCAGAGTAGTGTGGACGTGATGGACAAGAAAAACAAAGTCCCTCTACCTGGCCTTTCTTCTCCCTCCTCTGTCCTCACACTGTAGCCAAAGTGGTCTTTGTAAAACACAAATTCCATGTCATTCTAGCACACGCGTGGTAAAGTCCAAGCGTCTTAGTGGGATGTCTCTGAACAGCTAGCCGCCCTTAACCCAGCTGCTCCCCTGCTGCTGGTCCACACAGCCCCCCCCCGCCCCTTCCCTGGCACTGCTCTCCTTGCCTGGTGAACTCCGCTCCACTCCCACACCCAGGAGCACTCCCCATTCCTCCAGGTGGCCTTCCTGAACACCTAGGCCCTGTGAGGCACCCCACGTGGCCCACAGTGGGTCTGCATGGTCTCAGCACCGCAGGTGCAGAGCTCTATCCTGTGTGAGTTTCTCTGTGTCTGTCTCCACCGCAGTGTGAGCTTTTCTGAAGAGGACAGGGGTTGTACCACTTTTGTTGTTCGGTTCCCAGGGCCTGGAAAATATCCAGGAGGCATCTATTGAATGGGTACAATCTGGTTCCTTCAGGACCACATCTGGGTAGACTTAAATAACTCCCCTGTGTCAGAAAATGAGAACCCTGGTGCTTCAGACTCAGTAATTGGTACATGGTAGGCACCAACTAAGTAGGGGGGAATGAAGGCATATCAGCCCATAAAAACAAGAACAGGAAGGGTCTTATGTGTAAATTTGAATATAGGATTGTTTGGTTTATTTCTAATGGTTCTTAAGTTAAAATCTGTAAGCTATCATGATACCTCCATTTTTAATATTTTCAATTATAAAAAGAATTATAAATGATTATTGAATCATAAAAAATGAATACTCATTGTTTAAAAGAAGCAAAAAACAAAGGAAATATATAAGGAAAGATCAAAAGAGACACGTAAGCAATATAGAGGAGTAGAATACGGTTTCCTCCATTCACCATCTCTAGTCCCTCTTCCCCAGATAACCACTATTAACAGTTTTTGCATGTTTACAGATATTTTCTAAATATGTAGAAGCACATATATAATTTCCTTTCTTACACAAATGGGACTCACATTGCAAATTCTCCACAGCTTGTTTTCACTTTTTATATTTTAAACAGTTTCCACATCGACACATAGAAATATGTACTTTAGAAAAGGCTGCATAGTATTTCTTTGTATGGATGTGTGACGATAGACTATATTAGTGAGCAGTTACCAACAGTCACCGTGAACATTCCATTAAGTGCATTTCTGTACACTTTCTAAGTGAAGCCATAGGATGTTTCTAGAGTTGGAATTGTTGGGGGGCGGGGAGGAATGCACAATTGAAACTTATACAGATTCCTCCAGACTGTTTTCCAACAATCTGCCTACTTAGACTCCTATCAGGGGACGGTCAGACTGCCTACTGTGCCCACCCTCACCCACCATGGGCATTACCAACGTTTGGTTTGCTAGTCTACTAGGTGATAAATAGTACCTCATTGTTTTGATTTGCATTTTTAAAAGTTACCAGTGAGATTTAACATCTTTTGTTTGGCAAAACTTTTTAAGCTCAAGGATGGGGAAGAGTTACTGTTTTGTGTGTGTGTGTGTGTGTTTTGGTTTTTATTTTAACATTTTGAGACAGGGTCTTGCTATGTTGCCCAGGCTGGCCCCAAACTCATAGGATCAAGCATTCCTGTTGCCTCAGCATCTGCCAGTACCTGGGACTAAAGGCACACAACACCACACCCAGCTAGGGCCGTGTTTTTCTCGTTTGTAATACTGTGGATTGAACCCAGGAACGCTCTACCACCGAGCTGTACCCCCAGCTTACAGGTATGTGCCTCTGAATCAGGCTTGGGATAGTATTTTTTTTTTTAAAGAGGCAGGATCTTTGACAGTAGTTTCCCAAGTTATGGGCTTTAGAGTAAGGAACTAATTTTGAACCTGCCTTTTCCTGGAGACCCCATGGTAGACAATAGACATAGACAATGGGGCAGTATGGTTTGCAGATTGAGTGACAGACCCAGGTTGTAGCCCAGTTCTACTGACCAGCAAGGTGACCTCAGTAGAGCTGCTTTTCTCTGTGCCTCTGTAAAAGGAAATGGTTGGACAGGTCATCAGTCCCTCCAGCAAGCTTGCCCCATGGCTCTAAGATTGGTTGTTGCGGTCAGAACCGTCACAATCCACATGCTGAAGTCCAACCTCCTGAAGGGCATTCTAGTTCCTTCTCCATCTGGCCCCTGTGTGTGTTCCCAGCTTGGTGTCCCCAAGGCCCTGCACCCCATGTCCTGGATTCAGGCCCCTCTCCACTGGACTTCTTTAAAAGCCAAACTCTAAAACCATTAGATCTACTCTCCAAGTACCTGGACCCCTCCCTTTTCTAAACTGCTTACCACATGTCGCTTTTTAGTTGATTCAGTTTTGCTCGAGTTCGAGAAAAGTACTTTGAGTCGAGCAGATCTAGATTCAACTTCGAGATTGGCTTCTTGTTTTTATCCTGAGCCACCTATACCCCTACCAGTTCTCAGTCTTCCCATCTGGAAAATGAGGAAAATAGCATCGAGTGTTGTGAAGTTAATTAAGATAATGTACTTAAAGAACCTCACACAATTCTGGGCAGGTGCATGTTTGACAGATGGCTCCCATCTTCTCTAAAGGTTAGCAGGGCAGGAACCTGTCCAGTCTTCCAGGTTAGATGTCACCTCATTGCCACTTGACAGCCATTTGCAGGGCTCATCACATTCAGGACTTCAGCTTGATGGATGGGACATCCCAAGTGGTTAAAAGATAATGGCAGAGCCTCCGTGCCCTGATAGCCAACGTTCCGTCCCACCCAGTTCCCCAGAGCCATTGTGTCTCATGCTTTGGTCGGTGTGAGATGAAAGTCTTTCCCCTGTGGAGAAAGGGTGTAGGAGGAAAGGAGAGCAGGATCTCCACCCTAACCTGCAGCCTTGTGACTTCAGAAAGTTACTTAACCTCTAGCCTCAATTTCCTCAACTGTGGTCGATGGGATAATAATTCCTATTATTAAGGGTTTTCTTAATTTTTGTTGAAAAGTGTCCCAAACAATGCCAGGCACGTAACAGGGACTCAGTAAATACTAAACTTTCCCACCTCCCCCATTTTCCTCATTCTAGTATAAGGACAAGAATGTTATCTCACATTTTTAAAAAATCCTCATCATCTAACACAGAGCATATATTGTAAAGGACCCACGATCATTGTTTCTCAGGATGGTTAGTGACATTAACCTTCCGGTAGTATTCAGTCTTGACAGGATCACATACCCCAGCTCATATGAGTCTGAAAACAACACTTCAAGGCAGACAGGATTATGCTCCTCTTATATCGGGGGAAACTAGGTACAGAGAGACCACAAGATGTATTCAAAGTCTCTTCACAAGTAAGGTTGGGACTTGAACCTCTTCATCTTGTTTCTAAATCCCACATTTTTTTTTCTCTCTAGTTGGCAGGACTGCAGACAAGAGAGTATTCCTGCTTGAGATCTTGGGTTCAGACTGTGGCCTCGTTGTAACACACCTGGACCCATTGAACATGGGAGGGCTGTGACCAATGCTTCCTGTGATAATGTCTGGCTTGGGAGATGGCATTGAGGTGTTCTCTAAGTAGATGCTCAAGCTTAGAGAGCACATTGACTCTCAGGATTGTCTCTCCACTTTTTGCTAACCATACACACTGTTTTCAAATGTCTTTGGTGACAGTCATGAGTATGCGTATGAAGGCTGTGTCCCTTACCACAATGCCTGTCTACCACTGCCAGGGTGACTGTGGTCTCAGCTGAGTCTTGTCAAGGACCTGGGCCTTGATCCAGACTGGATCACCAAGAAGCCAGCAGCTCTCCCTGTTTGTGAATGGAGGCAGAAGCTGCGTAGAACTGGGCGTCACCCACCTGCTAGCAACCAGAGCCTAGATACCTCACATTCTTTTCCTATGGCTTCACTGTAGATCGATCATTCCAGCAAAGGACCAGCAGTTGCAACACAGCTACATAAAGCCCTAGGCTTAGCAGCACTGTCTTAACCTCCAGTAAACCTCCCTTACCCGTGATTAACAGTGAATTGGGCGTAGCCATTAGGCTCACTGCCACTTTAAGAAAACACCAGACAGGAGTCAAGAGGCCATGGGAGGCTTGCTGGCTCACATTTGTGGGTTTTACTCTTAGAAGAATGGGTCAGAGATTTTTGCTATAAAATAACATCCATTTAAAATTGTTGGAGTATCTCCATGCTTTAAAACGAGAGATTATCTCAATTTAAAGGTAGGAAACAAGCAAAGAGGGATTAAGTCACTCGCCTGAAATTGACATTTTTCTAACCTGGCGTTTACAGTTGATGTCCCCAGCTGACAATGACCTTTTTAAAAATTTCCGTATTTTTGTGCTCATTTTTGATCTGTCTTTTCTCAACCATGAGGCTAATATCTGGAATTTTATTGTTATTTTTATGTTATTGAATTTTATGTTATTCTTGTTGGTGACACTTAGAAAAAAGAACTAGCGGTTGAAAAAGAGAAGGGAAAAATCCAGAAATTTTTGTGATAAGTATCAAGCCGGGAAAAAGCGGGAGCAGGTGGCAGAGCCTGAGGATGCCCTTGGGAGCAGGGGCGCCTGGCACTAGTGAGCCGGCTGCAGCTCCGGCCGCACTGCTGTGGGCTGGGGGCTTGTGGAGCAGTACTGAGATATCCTTTAATTCTTTAACAAAAACTTCTCAAAGCCTCATGAAACTCCAGCTCACTCTGCTCCGAGGCTCTTGGGGTCAGCAAAGGGGAGGTACCAACTCAGGAAGTCCTCGGAGGGCCAGGCAGAGTGTATATATTCTGCTTAAGGCTCCAGCAATCCTGCAAAGTTTCTGAGGAGCTGTGGGAGTGCATGGAAATTAACCACATAAAACCCATTTTTATAAATTCTATGTGGAAAATGTCCTAGATAGGCTTCTTTGGTATGTTGCTTTATATTATCTATGGGAACTGTTTTTCCTTTTTCTCAAGTTTCTTAAATCTCAGTCTTCAGGGCCCTTGGGGTCGTGGAGGGCGTCAAGCTGCACTGCCACTCTGTGGCCCCGTCTGTGTGCACACAGCCGACACCAGCACGGCTCTCAGGCTGCTCTGGACATCGGAACGCTGCCTGCAGGAGCCGAGGTGGAGGGTAGAAATGGAGGGGATGGCATCTGAGCAGGGTCCTAAGGGAGAATAAGCGATCTTGCTCTGAGAAGGCCCTTCCTGATAGTGAATCTGGCCCCGGCAAGGGCCCCAGGGTGTGAGATGCCATGGCTTGCCTGAGACGAGGAAGCATGCAGGGAAGGAGACAGGAACAATGGTGTTGGAGCCACAATCCGATGACCTCTCAGGCCAAGCCATCGGGCCTGTAGACAACCAGGAGCCACCAGAGGATTTTGAACCCAGTGTTATTAAATCTATTTTTGGAAAATAACTGGCTGAGGAATGACAAATGCCTGGAGAGGAAAGAGGTTTTGCAATCCCCCAGAGAGGTGAGAGGGTCTGAGCCAGCAGTGACTGTGTTGATGGGAGGCGCTGGGCCCAAGTGTCAGATCTGAGACTTATGAGAAGTTGGGGTGACAGGTAGGGAGGGGCTAGAGACTTACAGCTGGAGCCATTAGGAGAGTGGTGCTGTAATGGAGAGGCAGGGAACGCAGAGGAAGAACAGGTTCAGGGTGGAGGCACGTTGGGGGTTGACGAGGAGGTACACCAGTCATAAACGCCAGTGTTTTCCCAGACCAGCCCTGGGGATCCCAAGATTCCAAACAGACATCACGGAAGACTGAAGTCTCTGAGAGGCAGCACTGGAAATCAAAGAAGGCTGCAGACTCTACAGCCAAGTTACCTGGGATTTGTCCTTCTTTGGTAGCTTCCTGTGTGACCCTGGTCAATTCATTTAACTTCTTGTGTCCCAGTATCCTCACTTGGAAAATAATACAATGACCACATCCTAGGAGTGCTAAGAGGACAAAGAGTCTGCATATGATGTGTTAGGAGAGTATGTGGCACTCTAAGTAGAGACAGCTATTTGATGGGCCACAGGAATAGTTTGGGCAAAAGTTACGCAATTTCCCTCTTCTGAACTAAAAGTACTTCACCTTGATTCAAAACTAACATTTGGAAGGCAATTAAGTCAGTTCATAAATAGTGAAAACTGCATTGCAGTAACTGATCATGAAAGCAGGATGCGCTTTGCAAATTTCCCCTTTTTATTGTTATTAAAAAACACACTAAATATCTATTTGGTACCAGATTCTCTAAGGAACCCTGAGAAATGGCCCCTGAAAGGGTGCCAAGTTAGGCAAAGAGAAGGCCTTACTAAATGTCAAAAAAGGATGTGCTGCGGGTGCCGTGGAATTGAAAGAATGGAACACTGAAGGGAGGAGGTGGGAGCGCTGAGGTCCAGGTTCCAGTGAGCCGCAGGGGAGGAAGCAGCCAAGCAGCAGCCTATGCCTGGAGGCAGCCTGTGGCTAGTGGGAGGGCGTGGTGATAAGGAGCAGGTGCTGGAGCCACCCCACCCGCACTGCCCCTCAGGCTGGGGCGAGTGGCAGAGGAGGGACCCCAGGGACATTCCTGAACAGCACTATTTGTGACTGATGCAGGTCCCTGGGCTGCACTGTGAAGAGACACTGGATAGAGTAAGAAGCAATTAGAACAAATCAAAACCCACAACAAAACAAACCCACTTTGGAGTAGAGAGGAATTGGCTTGGTTGAGCTGGGAGGGAGAGGTGGCTTGGATCCCCTCTGTAAGTCCCAGAGCCTCAGCAGGGTAACTGGCCTGGGACCTGAAACAGGATGACTTTTCTTGTGGTGTGAACTTCTAAAAACAAATAAGAAAAAAAATCTTCCTACTTTTAACCTCAGGGTATTTTTCTTTCAAAGTTTAAAATATACAAAAACATCAAGCAATGCATAAAAATACAAAATTTATCATGAAACTGTTCATTCTTATCTAAGATTGACAGCAATAGGTAAGTTAGTCATGCTACTCATTCCCCTGCAAAGGTTTAGCACTTTAGAAATATATTCTCATAAAAGGGAAGCCAGTGGCATTGAGGATGAGAATAGGGGAAGGGAAAAGGAAGTTAAGGGGGCATGAAATCGACAAAATTATGCTATGCGCAGATACAAATATATCCAAATGAATGTCACTATTATGTGTAATTATAATGCACGAATAAAATATTTTTAAAAAGGAATTTAATAGTGATAATCAGTGGGTGATGGAACGGGGATCTTTTTATTATTTATTTTTGGCGTATCTGCATTTTCTAGTTTCTTAATGTTCATAATACTGCATTTGAAATAAAAATTTTAAAAAATATATTAAAAAACACTGAAATATAGAGTTTCTGGGAGTTTTTAAATTCAAAAATCACATTTTTTCATTTTAGGTAATGTTTAATTTGATCACTTAATGCAATTAATGTGGTCAATGGTGACAAAATTTAAGTGGGAATCTGACTTAAAAATTCCTATGAGAGAATCTGTGAGTTACCCAGTTCAACACAAATATCCATTAAACATGCATTAATTGTTCCAGAAGGAAATTATTGTTCCAGAAGGACAAAAGGCCAAGTGAGCTGAAATACCAGGTGCTTAATTTATAAAGTCAATAAAAGCACTCTTTTGTAAGCTCTTCTCAGGTCATAGCATATTATCAGGTAAGTCTGGCACTAAAATCACTCTATGCTTAAATACTTCACAAGGGCACAAAACAAGGGAACATACAATAAGAGCTTCTCGAAGGTACTTTGTGAGAGACCAAATACTGTGTGAATTTATTCAGCTTTCAAGAACACAGAGGTATTTTAAGTTTTTTTTTTTTTTAAAAAAAAAAGGTTACCAGCAACACACTCAAGATAAAAATACTTTACTATTTGCAGTTATAATAATGCACAGAATTTTTACAGCAGTCACAGTAGGAAATTCTCCAAAAGGTCTTCCTGATGGTTTGAGAATATGTTCCTCCTCTCTTTGCAAGTGGTATGTCTTGAGTTTCTGCATGGGAGGTCAGGAGTAGTGCCTGAGAATTCTGCATTTGTAGTAAGTTCCCAAGCAAGGCAATGTTGATGTTCCTGGTCCAGAGACAGCACTTCTGTCATAAACAGTTACAAACTTTTTATTGAAACAAATTTACAATATCCAAAAACCTTCCACTATCCCAAGGATGCAAAGGAAAGGGGGTCGGGCAAACTGCTAAAGCAATAGGAAGTCCACAGTTGATGACTTTTCAAACACGTAATCAGGAATCTGGAGTCTCAGACCTGGGCTCAAATCTGAGCTCAGCCTTGCGTTAGCTCTTGGACAGGCTATGAACTATCACTAACCCTTAGTTCCTCCTCTGTTACACAAGGATGGCAGCACGGCCACAGAGCTGCAGAGAAGGCTGCCTTTTGCCTAATACCACCTTACCTATGCTGGCACTGTCATAATTCCCTCTTCCCTTTTCTGTAGTAGACAAAGACACTTTTCCCATGGCTGAATACTGTTTTTAAATGTGAAAACACTGACCCCCTTAGAGCAAATTAAGGCTCAAATGTTAATTTGTAAGACTTGAAATCCCCGCAGAGCCTTATTTTACACTTCCCTCTCTGCCCTTGTTCATCTTATTTCATATTTATGGGTGGCCCAAAACTTTTCACAGCTTCACCGTTTTGATATTTTTAAGCATACAGACCTTGTTTGCAACTTCAATTTGTTTTTAAACTTAAAGGAGCCATAGCACCTCAAGTAACGATATTGATTCCATAACATTCATCATATTCAAAAAAGATTTTTCAGTTCACATCTTTAGAAAAGAACATTTTCAGCTATAAGAGATAGCTGAAATTGATTCTCCCCCAAATCCTACTCCTAAGCATGAATATTGCCACATATCAAGTTTGTTTCTTTTTATAGCTAAGTAGTATTTTACTGATGATCATTTCAGTTAATTATGTATTTTTTTGATTATTACAAATAAAGCTATGAATATCTGTGTACAAGTCTGTGTGAGAGCATGTTTTTTCTATTTGAATAGATATTTAGTCATAGAATGCTGCATCATATGGCAGGTATAATTTTCACTTTTAAGAAACCACCAAGGGCTGGGGATATAGCTCAGTTGGTAGAGTGCTTGCTTCACATGCATAAGGCCCTAGGTTCTAACCCCCAGCACCACAAAAAAAAA
>NW_025999977.1:54257209-54265342 GCF_001458135.2 Marmota marmota marmota
TACAAAAAAAAAAAAAAAAAAAAAAAAAAAAGATTCCTTTCTTTTGGGGCTGGGGATGTGGCTCAAGCAGTAGCGTGCTCGCCTGGCATATGTGCGGCCCGGGTTCAATCCTCAGCACCACATACAAACAAAGATGTTGTGTCCGCCGAAAAACTATATATATATATATATATATATATATAAAAAATTCTCTCTCTCTCTTTTAAATAAAAAAGAAAAAAAAGAAACCACCAAGCTTGTTCTCTTTTTTTTTTTGGTGGTGCTGGGGATCAAACTCAGGGCCTTGTACATGCTAGGCAAGTGCTTACCACTGAGCCACTTCCCCAGCCTACCAAACTGCTTCTAAAGTGGTTGTGCTACTTTACATGGCTACCAGCCTGTGGGAGCATAAGTTGCTCCAAGTTCTTGCCAACTTAACTCTATTCAGTCTTAGAAAAATTCATTTAGTCAGTGTGCAGTGGTAACTCATTCTGGTTTTCATTAGCATTTTCCCAATAATGAGTAAAACTTAGCACCTTTCATGGGCTTATTTGTGTATTTTCTTTGTTCAAATCTTTTGCCTATTTTTTTTGGGGGGGGGGTACTGGGGATTGAAGCCAGGGATGGTTAACCACTGAGCAGCATCCCCAGCCCTTTTGATTTTTTGAGAAAGAGTATTGTTAATTTGCTTAGGGTCTTGCTAAGTTCCTAAGGCTAGCTTTGAACTCACAATCCTCCTGCCTCAGCCTTCCAAGCCCCTGGGATTACAGTTGTATGCCACTATGCCCAGCCTTTTGTCCATTTTTAATTGGGTTGTTTGCTTTCTTACTGAGTTGTGATATTTCTTTATATAAATATGTCCTTTGTTTGATATGTTTTGCAAATATTGTTCCCCAGCCTGTGGTCTGACTTCATTTTCATAAGTCTTAGAAGAGAGAAACTTTCTCAAGAAGAAATAACCCAGCTCTCTATTAAAGACAGTGGATTTACAGTTAAAAACTTTCCCCAAAACAAAGCCTTCCCAATTCAGCTCCAGATGGACTTTAGTATTTTTTTTTTTTTAATTTTTTAATATTTATTTTTTAGTTTTCGGCAGACACAACATCTTTGTTTGTATGTGGTGCTGAGGATCGAACCCGGGCCGCACGCATGCCAGACGAGTGTGCTACCGCTTGAGCCACATCCCCAGCCCAGACTTTAGTATTAAACAGCTGAGGAATAAAAAAGAAATCCACAAAAGTGCTTCTAAAAAAATAAAAACAGAAGGAAGTGTTGACAACTCATTCTGGGATTCCAGCGTTGTCTTGATACAAAAAATAGATAATCACAAGAAAATAAAGCTACAGAATATGACTTATGAACACAGATGCAGAAATATGTAACAAAATGTTAGAAAATAAAATTTAACAATGTACAAAATGGAGGAGGACCAAGTGAGATTTATCCTGGGAATGCAAGGTTGGTTTAACATTTGAAACTCAATCAACATAATTTACCGTATTAACTGACTCAAGCAGAAAAAGTGTTTGGAAATAAAGGACATCAACTCCTGATCAGATGGGGAACTTCTCAACATTTTTCTCCCCTTTGTACTGGGGATTAAACTCGGTGTTTTACCACTGAGCCATATCCCCAGTCCTTTTAGTTTTTGAGACAGGGTCACAGGGTCTTGCTAAGTTGCCCAGGCTGGCCTTGAACTCACTCCTTCCTCAGTCTCCCAAGTTACTGGAATTTACAGGAATGTGCTTTTTCAACCTTTTGCTTATAAAATGGCATCCCATGATGCCACCTGGCATAAAAGCCAAAATCCTTACCATCACCTTGAAATCACATGGCAACCTCTTCCATCCCTTCTGCCACTTCTCTCCCCTTCAGCTGTCATACTTGTGCCACTCTGAACAAGTAGGTGAATCCATCAAGTATGCTCTGACCTCAGAGCCTCTCCCTTTTTCCCTCTGCTGGAATGATTTCCCCTGAATAGCTACATGGCTTGCTCCCAAGTTGGCCTTTGCTCAAATGTCACCTCCCCAGAAAATTCCCCCTCAATGACCCTTTATAAAATGGCCCACCTTATCACTTATCCCTTGCTTTTTTATTTTGCTTTTTCTTCCTTGTATTTCATTCATATGTAGTTGTTTCCTATCTGCTCCCTCCTAATTAGAACATATGATCCTCAAGGCAGTGATTTTGTTCAGTGCTGTATCCCCAGTGTCTAGAATTAGTCACTGGAATATAGAAATTTGTAGGTAAGATTTGTGCATTCTTTGAGCAAGAATGATTGATTTTCCAAAGTCCTTATCAGATATAAGCCTTTAACAATTTTAACCAATCTAATATGTGGGTCCTATCCTTTATTTTGGTTTATATTTCTTTGAATTTGAGTGAGACTGACTCCCTGATTTTTGGATATGCCTATTTCTTTTTTTTTCAGAAAACTATCTTTTCATACATATCTCTCAATATTTGTCTTTTTCCTATTTCTTTGTGAGAACTTTTGATATACTAAAGAAATTATTTCTTTGTCCATAATACGCTGCAAATATATTTTCCCAGTTTGTCATCTGTCTGTGTAGTCATGTTATCAGTCTTTTCCTTTCTTTTGATTCTGGGTCTGTGGCATGCTTATGACGTCTTTCACAATTCCAAGATCACTGAAGTATTCATACTCGTTTCCTTATAAAACTTTTACATATGTATATGTGAAAGATTGTAATGTTTATATCTCTGATCCATCTGGGATTTATGTTGTGGTAATAAAGGGTAAGGAAGTAATCTAGTTTTAAAAGTACATTTAGTTTTAAAGAATAATGAATACAATTTCTAGATACCATTTATATAATTTATTGTTTTAAATTTCTCAAAGAACCAGGGTCTTGTGCATGTTGGGCAAGTGCTCTCCCCAGCCCTTCGCCTGTTTTACAATACATATTTTTATACACAATTGATGTGCGTATGTATGCACACGCGCATGCTCAGTAATATTTTTCATAATACCCTAGAATGTTATATGTTATGTTACAATTTGACATTACTTCACTGTTAGAAGTATTTTTCCAAGAAAGTTTCTATTTCATTTTTTCAATGTCTTCTTACTTTCCTGGATCTTGAAAATTTCTGTTTTGTTTCACTATATTTTTTTTTAAAAAGTTTCTTTTCAATTAAGCTCACTTCTTCATGGAGAAGAGATGTCTTTACTCTCAGCAAGAAGGAGAAGAGATTGAGTATAAACTGATAACTCAGAGAAAAATTTGATTCTTCATAGGTTGTCACATGTTTACAGTAGCTAGAAGGGGAAGAAAAAGGATTAAGTTGTCTTTAAACGGTAATTCATAAATGTATGCACCCATCCTTTGCACATCCCCCAAATAACTTAGCAAGTATATATAGTTATCCTTAAAATAGTACTATGGGTTAGAAGAAAACTTAGATCAATCTGGCAAAACTTTTTAATTATATAAAAAAAGCACTTTCACATTGTCTGCAATCACTATGCAAGGGACACAAGTGTATGAAGAACCAGGCCTTGTAAGTCCCCACCATGAGTGTGTAAGTTATTTCCACTCCACATTGGCCCCTGTCCCTCTTCTTAACATGGTCAAAGAAAGCAAAAACAGTCGGGGAGAGAATCCAAAGCCTCACTCAAGCTAGGCAAGTGCTTTACTAATGAGCTACATCCTTAGCAACAACCCCCACTTTTTTTTTTTTTTTTTTTTAATTTTGAGACAGGTTCTTACTAAGTTGCCCAAGCAGGTCTCAAACTTGTGATCCTTCTACTTCAGCCTCCTAAGTAGCTGGGATTGCACGTTTTTTAAAAGCTAACAAAAGAAAACAAATAATTCCCAACTTCCATCCAAAATAAGATCCCAGACCTATAATGTTGAGTGCCATACTGTATGGAATGTTGACAGAAGAATTTACCATATACTTTCATATACTTTAAAACAGTAGAAATAAATCTGATCAAATCTCTTACTATCACCAAATCTCTAATTAATGCTACCAATCTCCAATTCACCAAAGTATTAGCAATTCAGGGCACAGAAGAACATGTAAAATGGTATCCTACAACCTATAATCAGCAAAGTCCAGATTATGGGACGTTGTATAGGACACATGACCTGCATTACTCAATAAGTAAATTGTAAGGGGTTGGGATGGGGAGTGCGATAAGAGAGGAACTATAGGAACTAAAACACTGAAGGGATATGTCAACCACTTGCAATAGATGGGCCTTACTTAGATTCTGAGTGAAACTCATTACAAAACTGATAACTAAAAATCTAAACACTGACTGCATGTTTGATAATATATTAAAAATTACTTGTCTGATTAATAGTATCAGGGTTTTATTTTTACAACTGTTATAATGTTTATGATCTGCTTCCAAATATCATGGGGGTAGAAGGATGAAGGAGTGAGTTGTGTTTGGGTAAAGCAGACTAGCCATGCCCACAAGTGCTGAGCTGAGCATAGGGGGTTCATTATACTTGTCTCTCTACTTTTGAATATGCTTGAACTGGCACTAATACAGTTTAAAAAGCAAGTGAACAAATAATATTTGAGATATTATGATTTACATAATGTATGGGGCCTATGTTGCTGAATGAATCACATATGCATCATAAAGCTATGCCACCATCATCTGTGGCTCTAGATAGCTGCTCTTAGTTCTCTCATTTGTAAATTAGGAAAAAAACCTAAACCAAAACAAAAAAACACAACAGCATTTGCACCTCTCAGGGTTGATAAAAAGATTAAGTAAGAATACATATTAGCACTTAACCTAGTGCCTGGCACATACTAAGGGCTCAAAAATGTTCACTTTAAACATTTTTCATTTCCACTTAAAATCTTAAGGTAACTTTAATAATACAGAATAAAGTCAACTAGTAGGGAATTTAAAAGTTGTATCATCTGTTCACTGCTTGGTTTAATAAAGATCAAACATAAGCCATGTATAGTAATTCCTCCAAATGCAGTGATTTCTTGCTTTCCTCCTTTTTGCAGGGAGGGTACTGGAGACTAAATCCAGGGCCGTGCACACCCTAGGCCAGCACTCCACCACTGAGATGCATCCCAAGCCCTGTTTTGCTTCCCTTTTACTTTCAGTTATATTGAGATTTTTTCAGACAAAATGTTATCATACACACACACACACAAAAAGTGAACTTACGGACCATAAGGAAAGCTCTATTTCTACCCCAGAAAGATAAGAAAAGGTATCAGACATCCCTGATACACTAAGAACTTGTTATTTCCAAGTTAAACCACTGACAACTTAAAATGGATACCTGCTTTATCATAAACTCAGAAATCTTCACTAAAGTTATAAGCTATAAAACAAAATACAGCACATTATTAACTTCTCATTGCCATTCATTCTGCAGTGAGTAGAACAAGTGACGTCTCTTGAGCTCTGCTTGACATGTAACATAAATGAGTATGGTAAAAGGATGCTGCAAGTTTTGTTTTGTTTATGTGTGTGTGCGCGTGTGTGGTATTGTAGATTGGACCCAGGGGTGTTCTACCACTGAGCTATATCCCAGCCATTTTTATTTTATTTTGAGAAAGGGTCTTGCTACATTGCCCAGGCAGGCCTTGAACTTGGGATCTTCCTGCCTCAACCTCCTGCATTTCTGGGATTACAGGCATGCACCACTGTGCCCAGCCCAAAATGTTTATATAAACAATTTTATGCCCAATAAAACAGGTCTAAATTTATAAGACAATAGTGCTTTAAACGCATAACCTTCCTTAGAGGTTCAAATGTGCATGCAGGTTGGTAGTACATGTCTATAATCCCAGCTACTCAGGAGACAGGAGGATCACAATTTCGAGTTCAGCTTGGGCAACTTAGCAAGACCCTGTTTCAAAATAAAAATAAACAGCTGGGGTTGTGGCTCAGTGGTAGAGTGCTTGCGTCACGTGTGAGGCACTGGGTTTGCATCTCAGCACTGCATGTAAATAAATGAATAAAATAAAGGTTCATCAACAACTAAAAATATTAAAAAAATAAATAAATAAAAATAAAAAGAGCCGGGCATGTAGCTCAGTGGTAGAGCATGCCTGGGCTCAATCCCCAGTACCAGAGAGAGAGGGTAAGTTCAAATGTATGGGAAAGATATTAGGAATAGTCTCTGAATGTACACAAAAAGCAAACTGGGTAGCACAAATTAATGTTTTGGTGGTGTCCAACATGTTCATATATGAGTATTGCTTTTTTACTATAGCTTTAAAAGAACAATTAAATATTCAAATCAAATTTTTGTGGTACCCACAAAGCACCTCCATTTCCTGTGGAACAGAACTAGAAAACCACAGCTCCACTCCCTCCTATGGAGAGAGGTGAACCATCTGCCCCTTACAGGCAGGTCAAGATTGCTCTTCTGACCTCCCAGTTGTCATAACTGGCCTACCTGAACATGGGGGCTACTATCAAGTGAACAACAGTGAGGGTGCAGATTCACAGAATATTAGCTCTGCCTCAGGAGGGACAAACCACTCTCCCCCCTAGAGTGCTGCTGGGGCCCTGCTCTGCCTAGCTCTCCAAGCACCAGTGCTCTCACCATCATTTTACAGTAAAAGTGCGTCTCTTCCAAACCCTCAGAAGTGAGTCCTGTCTAAAAAATTATCTATATAGCTGAAGGTCTGCTTTCTTTAGCATCAAAGACTTCATTTTAACCACCTGGAAGGAAATCTTTAAAAAATGAATTATGTATTACTTATTATTATTGGTACTGGGGATTGAACCCAGGTATACTTAATCACTGAGCTACATCCCCAGCCCTTTTTAAATTAAAAAAAATTTTTTGAGACAGGATTTCACTAAGTTGCTTAGGGCTTCACTAAATTGCTGAGGCTAGCCTAGAACTTGTGATCTTCCTGCCTCAGCCTCTCGAGTCACTGGGATTAGAGGCATGTGCCACTACACCCAGCTTTCTTGACTATCTTGAACTAAGCATATTAGCATAGTGTAGTTTTTTTAAAGCCTTTATACTTATATTATTACAACCTGTCTGCTTTATTGTAAAAGTTAGAAAATATGGCAAATATGGCTACAAAAAACAAATCCAAAGCAAGCACACAGCATTGTGGGACAAGTTCTGTGTTAAAGTAGACACCATCAGACCTTCTCAGTGACATGGAGGTATGAGTTATACATCGTGAAGGGACTTCAAACCACTGTAATTTGAGTGCCTTTGTATGCTTTGGATTTGATGCTGGCTCCTCCTCTATTGTTTGTCATTTATGTTTGTTGTGATTTATAAGCAGAGTACCCATTAGATCCCTCTAATTTTTTTTTTTCCCGATTATTAGGCTTCTGGAAATCAGACAGCTCAGCTGGACAGAAACACACTTGGAGGCAGTCTACAAGCTCTCTGAGAAGTAAATAAATTTTTTGTGGTTTTTGTGACATTTTGATTGCTTGGATGAAGGCTTTTTTGTTCACCCTGTGCTTCTAGACTGTGGTCTCAACTAGGCGAAGTGGGCAGATAGTTGTGGAACATAAAATCATGGTATTACTGAAACTGTCTAAGTTACAGAAGTTACCGTTCAGGAAGAGAAGCAGAGAAGAAAACCTCGACTATTTAATCTTAATTATGTCAAGGTCTCCTTATAGCTCACTATGTTCTACATGGCATGAACTCTAAGAATATCCACACATCTGCCCATGCACCCTTTGAAAAGCACAGACCTATCAGATCAGTCTAGCAGAATATCTTTATTCTCAGGACATACTTAAGGAAACACCAAGACGTAAAGGGGAATGATATATGTCATTCAGAAAAAATATGTATTTAAAAATACAGTGGGTTCTCTGAATTAGCACTGACACTTCTACTGCTTGGCAGCCTCATTGCAGGTTAATTTAGCTAGTGGGAATAGCTTGTGTTAACTGCAAGACATCACATTTCTTGATTTTACCAACTTTCCTAAATTCTTACATAAGACTCAACGTATAATTCTGATTTTTGTTTTAGATATTTTTTAGTTGTAGTTGGAGACAATACCTTTATTTTATTTATTTATTTTTATGTGGTGCTGAGGATTGAATCCAGGGCCTCACACGTGCTAGGCAAGTGCTCTATGGCTGAGCCCCAGCCTCAGTCCATAATTCTGATTTTCTTGACTATAAGCTTACGATCTTCTGGT
>NW_025999977.1:54265367-54299467 GCF_001458135.2 Marmota marmota marmota
GGGGGCGGGTAGCTCAGTGGTAGAGTATGTGGTTACTTAGTATGTTCAAGGGCCTGGGTTTAATTACCAGCACCTTCTGGCTCTTTTACATATGTGATTTTTTTTTTTTTTTAATCAGAAAGACTATACCTTTAGGCCAAACTGGAGATTTCATCATGCCTGTTTTTTTGTGTTCTAAAAGCATCACGTACCTTCTACAGAATTTCTGGGTACTAAGCCAGTATAATGAATTCTTGGTCATCAGCGACTGGCCTTTCTTTATCAGGATTCCCTGGAGGCTATGTCCATGGAAACAAGTTCTATCGGCATCTTCTTTAGCCCAGTTGAACTGAAAACTTGAAGGGCTTTTTTTTTCAATAGTTGGTGTTGAATCAACCAGTGCACTAAATTGCTTTTGTAGATTTACCACCATTTCTGGAAATGAAGGAAAAAGAACAAAGGAATAAAACAAAAACTAACATTAAATCACAAAGCCTGGAGTTCCCTTGATAGCAATCTTGGGTTCTCAGTTTTCACAAACATGTGATGCTAACGTATGATGGTAACTTAAGCAAAACTGAAACTAGATGGGGGCATAAGGGATCTACTTAAAAATGATTAAAATGGTGAATTATATATGTATATATTTTATCACAATTTGTAAAAGAGAACATACAAGACAATCTAAGGGAAATTCTTTAGAAGTCATAAAAATACAGGATTTTAGATTCTGATGGGAACTTAAGCTCTGTTTTGAATAATGACACATTCCTCAAATAAAGAGATTCCTACGGAGACTCCTTGCAGAGGGGGATGCTCCTCTGCATATGTGCATTAGAACATTTCAAAGAAGTAGGAAATTTATTTATGCATTCACTTTTCAAGTCAAGATATCTAGCTATTCTACAACTGTGTTGTTAGCTACCCTGCGTGAGTGAGAAACAATTCAACTCACCTCTTCTTTTATATACTACTGGTCTGTCGATGTGTGAGTAGTAGAGTGGTTTTTCACTTTTCCACATGTACCTGTGCAAGGTAGAAAAAAAATGCACCTCAGCACAATTCAGGACAGTTTCTCCACGCAGTATCTGGAATTTCTGATATTCAGTTTAACAGCTCTGGCTTGGAATGGCCTATTGGCACATGTCTACACTGTCTATAGAGCTCACACCCCAGAAGGAGAACTAAGTAAGAGCAGGCCAATAGAATGGGGTGCTCTCCCTTCCATGCTGCCGCATCCTGAAGAAGCTATTAATTACACAAAACAAAATAGGTTTCTCTCACTATAAAATTCCCTTGCTTTTTATCACAAGTTGTAAAAGAGAACATACAAGACAATCTATATTGTCTATATTCTGTCTTTATCTATATTCTGATAAAGTGAAGCCATCTAAGAAATTGTTCCTATCGCTTTTGCCTTGACTGCCTTTTGCTGACATCTAAGTTAGTGGTACTTCTGATTCTGAAACTCATAAAGTAGACAAGAAATGCCAGTCTTTTTTGGAAATCTATCCTATTCCTGGTGAAAACAAGGATGGTAAAGCCCTACTAGTGTTCCCTGCACTGACTCAACCTATTCTTGCCAGAGAAAGCCAGTCAGGGAGGTTTACTGTAAAACAGGGATGTTGGATTAAGCCGGCCCTGCAGCATCCCCTCAGGGGCAAGACTAAGAGTCATCTTGCATTCCTATAGATTATCAGTGATCAGGCCTAAATTCAGGCCAAAGGGAAGTGATATGTTTGATTCTGGTTATAGTGACCACTGCTAAACTTTGCAGATGCTGCAGCTCTGGAACAAAGATAACAATGTTCATTTAAAATCTCATTTTCATTCTGAGTTCCCTGAAGTGAAGGACTTTCATAACCTGTGGCAAAGAAAAGAACATTGAATCAGAGGACCTGGCTCTGCCACTTTCTAGTGAAAGGTCTAGGGACCTTAAGTGACAAATGATGGAGATTCTCAAAGGCACAGACTACCTCAGTTTTCTTTATGTCCCTAGTGTTGGGAAGGAATAGCATACAATAGGGACTCATTTAAATATCTGTTATGAATAAATGAATAAACAAATTAATTTAACATCTCTAATTAGTTTACTACAGAACTGGTGTGAGGAATAATTTAGACAATACACGTACAGGTTCTTTAAATCCTTTTATTATCTAGATCTTCCCTCTTTCCTTTCATTGTGGTACTAGGCTTGAACCCAGTGGTGTTCTACCACTGAACTACATTCCAACCCTTTTTATTTTTTGAGATATGGTTTTACTGTTGCTGAGGATAGCCTTGAATTTGTAATCCTTCTGCCTCAGCCTCTCAAGCTGCTGGGATTACAGGTGTGTGCCACTACATGCAGCTAGATATTTCTTAACTGCCTGGCTAGTAGGCACTTTCTTATCTGTGGACTTTCTGGAAAAGATGATAAGAAATAAGAAGTCAGAAATATAATGATTTGTATTTATCTACCTGTGGTATCTTACAATTGGTAATTTTTACCATTCTTTTTTTTAAAATATTTTTTAAGCTGTAGAGGGTTACAATATCTTAATTTTATTTATTTATTTTTATGTGGTGCTGAGGATTGAACTTAGTGCCTCACACATGCCAGACAAGTGCTATACCACTGAGCCACAATCCCAGTCCCTTTACCATTCTTTTTAACAAGGGAAAGAAAATATTCATAAAAGTAGGGGTTTTAACAATACGATGATAGCAAATGATTGCTTTAATGAATGGAAAAATTGAAAATTTTCAAGGATTTAAGAAATACTTAATCAAATCAGTATAATCATGACTATACATAAAAGAGAGAGGTTAACTTTTTACTTTAAATTTCCACAGTGATTTAAAATGTTAAGAACAGAAATAAAATTTCTCTAGGCCGATGCAGTGGCACATGCCTATAACTCCAGCAACTTAGGAGGATGAGGCAGGAGGAGTGAAAGTTTAAGGACGGCCTCAGCAACTTAGCAAGACTCTATCTCAAAGTAAAAACTAGAATGTAACTCAATGGTAAAGTGTCCCTGGGTTTAATTCCCAGTACAAAAAACCCCAAAAAATAAATAAATAAATAAACAAGAGAGAAAGAAGAAAAGAAATGAATTTCTCTAAATATCAGGAAGCAGTAGAGATTTGTAATCAGTATAACATAGGAGATAATCTTCCTAAAATTATGTATAAACTAAAATTTGGTGAAGCATACCACATTTAAAATAAATCAGAGAGGGCTAGGGTTGTGGCTCAGAGGTAGAGCGCTTGCCTAGCATGCATGGAGCACTGAGTTCGATCCTCAGCACCACATAAATATAAAATAAAGATATTGTGCCCACCTATAGCTAAAAAATAAATATTAAAAAAAATAAAATAAATCTGAGAGCTTGTCATTTAACCCTATGGTAGCTGAGTCTGTCTTCACTTTTTAAAATTTATTTTCTTAAATGATAAAAGTAACAAAACTTAAAGTAATAAAGAAGTTCCCCAAACTCAATAGTCTAATCGCAGTCCATGGGTGTACTCACTGTAAACATTTCTTAAGAATGCCTAGCCTAGATAGGTGCTTCTTATTCATTTATAATAAACACCTCCACAAGTGGCAATCATGCTAAAATCAAGGAGGCATTATTACTTCCTTAGAGTCACATGCCCAGAGGATAGGAAAGGTGACTTAAGATAACAATGCTCAACTGTCTGGACAACCCCTCTGAAACTACAGCTTCTTCAAAACTTTGCTATACTGTACCTTCCTCTTCCCATTACATAAAGCTACCAAAACAAAAAACAAAAAACAACAACAACAACAAAAAAAAACATGCTACAAAGGCCTTAGGGTTTTCTAGCTGGAAGACACTTCCATATTTTCTTCATCTCTATGTGATTTGTTTCCCTATTTAAAAAAAAAAAATTAGGGCTGGGGATGTAGCTCAGTGGCAGAGCGCTTGTCAAGCATGCATGAGACACTGGTTCGATTCTCAGCACCACATAAAAATAAACAAATAAAATAAAGGCATTCTATCCATCTATAACTATAAAAATTTAAATATAATTCACATATAGTAAACTCATCCTTTTCAGTGTACTTATGATTAGCATTAACACACACATTACTGAGTGCCTGTAATCCCAGTGGCTGGAGAGGCTGAGGCAGGAAGATTGCAAGTTCAAAGCTAGCCTCAGCAATTTAGCAAGGCCCTAAGTCAACTTAGTGAGATCCTGTATCAAAATAAAACAAACACACACATATAGTTATATAATCACCACTACAATTAACATACAGAACATTCCATCACTCCAAAAATCTTCCAGGTCCTTTTCCATACCTTGACCTTGGGCAATGATTAGTCTGCTTTTTTGGTTCCTATAAGTTCAGCCTTGCTCAGAATATAATATAAATGGAATCATGCTAGGTAACTTTTTGAGTCTTTCATTTAGCATAATGCATTTAAGATTATTTCACACTGTTGGATGTAGATTTGTTCCTTTGCATTGCTCAATGGTGCTGCATTGTATGGATATACCAGTTTGTTCATCCAGTCACCAGCTAAAGGACATTTGGACTGCTGCCAGTTTTGGATGAATATGAATGAATCCACTATAAACGTTTCTGTACAGTTTTTTGTATGAACATAAGTTTTCATTTCACTTGGGTAGACATCTAGGAGTGGAAAGTGTTTGATATTGTAATTAAATATATGCTTAACTTTATGGGAAAATGCCAAATGTTCCAAAATAGCTGTACCATTTTGCAATCCCACACTTGGTATGATTAGTTTTTGTTTTTGTTTTGTCTTGAGTCATTCTAATCTGTTGTAATGGATATTGTATGTGGTTTTAATTTGTACTTTCCTACTAACTGATAATACTGAGTATCTTTTCATGTGCCATCAATACATCATCTTTGGTCTGTTTATTTAAAAACTGAGCTGTTTTCTTATTATATTATAGATAAAAATCTTTTATCAGATAGGTGATTTGTACATAATTTCTTTCAATATCTGGCTTCTTATTCTCTTAAGTGTCTTTTGAGGAAAATTTCTTCTGATAAAGTCCAATTCATCAATATTTTTCACACATAAATTATGATTCTGATATCATATAAGAAATTTCTGCCTAACCCAAAAGGCCACAGGGCTCTTCTACATGCTTTAAAATGTTTTTCCATGTTCTTCTCAATACATCCTATGACAAATAAGTCACTAAAGCAGCTTAGTAATCTTTTTGGGGTTTCCAACTATTGTTTACTAGTGTTTTTTATCATCTCATGCATAGGGACCCATGATTAGCTGTAGAAAGTGTTTTAATCATTTTCATCTGACAACATGGAAGATGATATCCAGAGGAACAGAAAGAAAAATTAGAAATTTAGAGTTGTCAGCACTGAAAACAAACAAACTACAAAAGGAAAGGAAAAAAGAAATTGGTATTTTAAAATGGAGAGAGATAGGGAAGAACAAACAGGTACAGGTGGTGACTGCACAGCGCCCTGTGCCAGCATTAGGTGGTAGTGATTAAAATTAGTCAGTGGTGATTCACACCACATGTGTAGATTAGTCTGTAGCACACACTCTATGAAGGAGGACTGTGGTAAGACAGACCCTGGACAACCTCCCTAGGGCTTGGAGTCCCCATGGAAAATGGCATTTTATATACAGATTTACTTTTTTTAGTTATTAAATTCTCCCCTGAAGTAGCAAAATGTCTGTTAAGTCTACACTGACTGTAACAGTACAATAGGAACAGGGCCATGTTTGAAGTGTGAAGTGGGTTGGGATAAGTAATACCTCAATACCTCCAAGACACTGGGCAGCATGGCCTTCGAGCTCCGGGCCCTCAGAATCATCAGGACTGACCCCAATACACACCACAGAAGGAACACAGACTCTCCAAGATGGTCTCTTGCTCTTGCTGCTGCTCTCGTAACTACTAAGACCCATTTTATTTTACACACAGGATTATAGCCACATTTTAAAATTTTAATCACAAACTATTTTTACCATTTTTCTCATAACTGAGTATCTTCACTCAAACAGTGACCAACAAATTTGTTTAGATAATAACTACATTAAAGTACCTTTTCTTTTTTTCTCAAGATAATAAAATTTTTTTTAAAAAAGTAACATGCTAAAGATAGTACTAAAGAAACTTCATCTTTCAATTATGTCCTCTTTATGAAAATATGTAGAAAAATTTTACTTAACTTTCAAAACTTCCTATAACCTTTCTATTCAGAGAACTACCATCTTTGAAATAATCTGAGTGAATATGATCAAGTAAAAAAAAACTGATTCCAAAGACCCCATTACCATAACCACTAATTTTAACAAGTTTCCTAAACATGTCCTATATCAGTCTTCTTGATTGTAAGATGTCAATAATATGGAAATATTTTTAATATAATACATTTAATTATATTAGTTTCCCATCAAGCAATCAAAGACATGTAATGAGGATTACACTAGTCATGCCCACTAGTTGCGGGGAGGCACTTCCACTAATGACTGCCACTGTACTGTTTTTTTTGCCGGACTTAGTTCATTTCCAGCTTAAAGTAGGTAAACCGAAATTGGCTTTCTAATTTTTTAACATTTGGTTCTGCTTTAATCAAACCCAGCTTCTCATCTGTAACCTGTTCTGTATATTTTCTACATGGCTGCATTTTTAGAAATTTGATCAAGAACATCAAGAATCTTTGTGTACAATATTCTTTGCCTCTTGCAAGGACTCTCACATTCAGCCAGTCCCACAAGACCAGTGGTCTTCTGAAGCATACCTGCTATGAAAGCTGAAGAGCCCTATTTTACTGATAAGGAAACTGAAGCTGAGTAAATTATTCTTTTAAATAATCTGAGGAATTTAAATATTTCCAAAAGGACATAATTACTTGATAGAATTAGTACTATTATACATTTACATAAACAACAGAGATGTTGACATTTTCTTCAACATCTCATAAAGATTTAAAGTTCTAGGAATATATATGAAACCATGTGAGAGATAAATGGAAATGTACTTTATATGATAAGTGTTTAGAATTTCAGTGTACTGAGGCTAGAAAGTGAAGTCACACTAGTCTATAATGTAATCACACTCAAACCCAGCACTATCTATCCCTAAAGGGTTGCTTTTTCCTCTCTATCACAGTGGACCTACCTCTGAATGACAGATCAAAGAGAAATCAAGCAACGAGGTTAACTGAATTAAATATACTTGCTGACTTCTTCCCTTTGTTTTTGATTTTCACTGAGATCATTATTTGGGGGAAACATTCCAAGTAAATATATCACAGGGTTTCATTTCATTTGTAACCTTTGTAATAATGGGAGGCATAGATGGGAAATCACTAATTTTGATGAAGGGAAGAGAGAGGAGTATTAGAAACACAAGCAAGACTCATGCAAACTGTATAAAGCAAAGTACTAAGGACAATGTAGTACCCTGTGGATTTCAATGAAAAACTGGCGAAATATAAAAAATAAAAGGGGAGCGTGTGTTGGTTAATAGTTATTAGTAATGGAAAAATGGAGAAAATAGGGCCTGGAGTATAATTCAGTGGTAGGGCATGAGCAGCAGGCCCAAGACCCTTGGATTGGTTCCTTGGACTGCCAAAAAAAAAAAAGTTAACTAGAATGTATAGGGCTACAATGATATTTCTAGGAAAAAAGTCACAGTACTGAAAAGTATAGAAATTTCAGCTTTCAAATGTAAAGTAACTGACACAGAAATAAAGTAGGTGAATCTAAAGTGAGAAGAAAACATACTTTGCTCTTGTTTCCTCCCATTTTTGTCTTTTCTCATCAATGGCTTTCTTCATGACTTGATACCACTTTCTGAACTCAAACCATGGCTTATCTGAAATAAATGAAATCCATGATTATTAGCAAAATAAATCACATAATAATAACATACACTGTTCACTTGGGTCTTTATTCATTGAAGTAACGAAAGATTTACATAATAGCACTTGGAAATGATGAATGGAGTCACTGTTCCCATACTCTAATGTGACTTTCCTGAGTAGTTTGTCACTCCTCCTCTAAGTTCCTACCTGTACTGTGCCCCCCCACCCCAATATTACACTGTAACCATCTTCTGAAGTGTCGGTTTCTCCTACACTTGACTGTTACCTCCTTGAGAATGGAACATTTTGTTTGTCACTACACAATCAGGTCTCCTCCCCACCCCAATTCCAATAGCCAGCACACACAGTCTGACGCTGCTCCAACATGTTCAGCAAACACATGAATTGAAAAGCAAATGATAAATGTGTGAAATGTGCTATAACAGCTGAATACAGACTTCTAGTTTCATCAGCAACTATTTCTGTTCTTTCTAATCTTAATTCAGATTCTAGAGAAAAGGAAGAAAATGGAATGTATTGGACATCTGGTGTGTGTTCAAAATGCAGCAACATTAAGTACAACAGCATTGAGCACAGTCAAGGATAAAGGGGGATTATTCTCCACTATACTCCAACAAAGACAGTGTCTTTAATGTCTAAAAACATTTTTGACCTAAAACAATATGGCCTTGTAGGTATACAGCCAGAGGGGAAAGCAAACTACCAAAAGAATTGTAAGCATAGAGGACAACTGTAATAATTAACACAACTCAAGGTTCTTTGACCTTAGTAAACCACAATTTTTCTGACTCTCAGTCTCCTCCTCAATGAGGGGAGGAAGGGAATGGAGGACAACAGGGGAACAGAGACATGGGAACAATAATCCTTGCCCTGCTGACAGCAATGATTCTGAGGCCTCTAAGGAAGACAGGTTTGAGTGCTTTCTTTACCCCCACATTACACAGTCGGTGGATCACCTTTAGCATTACAAAGGACATTAGAAAACATCTAGTTCCATCTTTCAATTTATATAGATGCCAACATGAGCACTGTACAGAAAGAAGTGTTTTATTTTGCATATATTCTAGAAAGAATATACAGTGAGTACTACCACGGAGGGATAAGAAGGAAGAGCACTCAGGCAGAGGGAGAAGCAGGAGCAAAGGCTGAGGCATCAGAACAGACAGGGTGATATGTCAGAAAGTTGATGGTAAGTTCATTGTCTAGCCGGGCTAAAGAGAGGAAGTTGAAAGCAAAGAGTCACTGAAATTTCTTAATAGTCCACAGATATAACTAGATAATTATGAAAAAATAACCCTGGTAAACAAGGTGCATTTGTATAGATGAATATGTGCACATGTGTATTATTCAAGTTTCCCCCTACATTTCTTTCATCTTTTAATCCATCATCTACATTCACTTTGCATTTGACTGATAAATTAAGTACCTTGCTTGTTCTCTTCATTATGTATTTCAGCAAGATCAGACAAAGACCTGGAGATAACAATAAATCAATTTACTTAGAAATCATGTATTTAGACAGTTAAATTTTGAATTTTTCTTAAAGAAAAGTAGAAAACAGTAATTTGAAACTGATGTCAAATCTTCGTGGAGAAGCAATCACTGAAGCAGGGAAGAAGACCCTATGAATACTATCACCCTTTGTTGACATTTGGAAGGAGTAACACTGTAAAATTCCTCTATGTTCTAAGACAATCTTTAAGAGACAATGCCAGAAGCCTAAAGGTATCTAGATGAAATGCTGAAATGATTCTTTAGGATTTATGATAATATTTTAAAACTCAGAAGTATGGAGTAATGAGAAACACTGCTACCTAAAGATTATGAATGAAATATGGTCAAATGACTGACATCAACGAAGCCAAAGCACTACCTGAGAATGTGTCACTACATGGTACTAGCCAGTATCTACAGTTTCTCACTGAGATAACACATGGAATCCTCAACTTTGAATTATTAGGTAAAAGCAATGTTTACCCTACCACTTAACAAAAGCTAAGATTAGCACAAGAAAGCATTACTTGCTGTATGACTGACACAGACTTACCATTCTAAATTGTCATCCAATAAAAAGAGCAGTTTCAATACAACCACAATGACAGCTACAGCTTGTATGTCATATTTAACAGCTTTTGCCATTTTAGCTATGGGATCAAATGTTAGGAAATCTACTTCTCCTATTCCAGTCATTTTTACCACTTGGCAGGTTAATCCATGCATTTCATCTGTTGAAGAACAAAACAATAAGATGTGAATTAAATTCTTTGGCTAACTAGATTGTAGTTAACATGTGTATCCATATAAGCAACCATTACTTGAGATAATCAGTCAATCAATATTGAAACAAATGAAGGGCGTTTGTTGCCTCAGCATACTTAAGTCACCTCCAGGGGCCCAGGAGTGTGTCTATGTAACAGCACCAAATTCATAGCTCTCTGGTTTTTGGTCCATGGCATCATACAACCGAATGCACTATTGAGAGGAGTATTTATGAATTCTGAACACATTGCAGAGGTCCTCTTACAATCTTACGTATGGGTGGTTTGTGACCAATTTCAGACATTTTTAAATCTCAATCCTAAAGTTCAAGGATTATCACATCTTTTTTTTTTTGAATTTTTTAATGTTTATTTTTCAGTGGACACAACATCTTTGTATGTGGTGCTGAGGATCGAACCCGGGCTGTACGCATGCCAGGCCAGCGCGCTACCGCTTGAGCCACATCCCCAGCCCCATCACATCTTATTTTGTAGACCTATTTTGATTAAAAAAATTGCTAACTACTTTCCCCTGCTAAGTAATAAAACAAACTCAATATAGGACATTTATAGGATAATAAAGGTAGAAGAAAGGGAACAAAATCATGAAATACAACTTAGAAATATCTCCTTTAACATTTTGGTGTTTTACTTTTAATATTTTTCATTTCATGTAGCTGTGGTCATGTTATTTTATAATTTGGCTTGTTTTGTTTTTTTATAATAACAAACATCTTTTATGTACTCTTCATAAACATTGTTTTAAAAGCTAGATAATGTTGCAATAAATATATATATATATATATATATATATAATTTATATAAATATTACCTTTTTGTTGGATTTTTAAGTTGTTTCTGATTTTTCAGTATTATAAATAAGGAGACCAGTAAAATTTATATATAATTTTTTCCCATATTTCAAATTATTTCTGTTGAACAGATTTCAAGAAGTGAAATTTCTCTTCCCTGGTTCTTTATTATACTGCCTCCAAAATCAATTAATAAATACCAAATGACAATAATGTCTCTCTGCATATACTAAAGTACATTTAATTTTACTCATTCTTCTCAGGAAGAATCAGGTAAGAAATACTTTTATACAATAGCATCCAGAAAACACTGTTACCCTCTTTCTGCACAACAAACATAAGAACTACACTAGCTATTAACCAGCCTATCACATTTTGGTAATCCATGTGTCCCTTCCATAACCTATTCTTTATAAGTTCAAGTTTTTTAGAATATGTGATAAAACACAAAAACTTTCCATCCCTGTGAGAACCATCGAAGAAGTATTTACAAAAATCCAAAGAGTAATTTGATCTGTTACACATCAAAATACAGAAATAAGATCTTCCAAATTCTGGAGTTCTGATCAAATAGTGTCTTTTCAAATCTCATTTAAATCACATTTCTTAGCTTTATAAATGATACATTTGGAAAGCTTAAATTATTTTTGTTCCTGTTTTAAAAAATATTTTAAAATTATAGACATTGATATTTGTTACTAACATTTCTACTTTCATAACTAGCTAATGTATATAGACTGTTGATTATATGCATTTTTTCACATATGCATTTTCCCTCCTCTAAAATGCATTCCAACTGCGAATGTAGCACACACCTATCTTCCTAGCTATTTAGGAGGCTGAAGTGGGAGGATTTCTTGAACCCACAAATGCGAGACCACTCTGGGCAACCCATAAGACCCAATTTTAAAACAAAAATACATTCAATCACATTTCTGATATTGCTTAAACAATGATGTAATCATAACATGTTTGCATTTTTTCTTAATAAAAGTCCTGAATTTCTCACATTTCTAGTCTAGCAAGAAATTCAGGGCTGGCTTCCATCAGCAGATTCCATCAGGGTTACCTGTGTCTTGGTGTACTGTGAGCAAGGCACAGTGAGGCTCTCTTTAAAGGCTGTCAGTGCCTCAGAGAGTTCATTGTGATCTGACCAGACTCCCATCTTTGTTTACTTTAGAGACTGGAAATAGCAAATGCAATCAAACAACAAAAACGTTACCACAGATTAACTTCTGGGATTTTTTTAAAGTTAGAACTCATTATGTAGTAATAATGCTTCGTGCAAATAAAGAAGTGCTACATTTTTTTAAAGCAGGTCATTAATGACACATACTAAAATATTTGCTACTTTGCTTGCACTCAGCAAACTTGCTATAAACACCACATATATTCTCTCAAGCATAAATCTCTCACACTAAGATAGACCTTTGTTTCTGAAGAGTTGTCCTTTAACCATTTTAAATTTCTAAATTCTTTTAAGAAAGGATTTTGTAATGAAGCCTCATGTTACTATGGACCCTTTCAGGTGGCTCTAAGTAGTCTATGACTGGAAAGGGATTCAACATTCTACTTCTCACAATCTCAGCAGTGACACCCCTCACCATAGACACCACACCTTACCAGGGAGATTCACTTCCATTAGGTATTTCATACTCAGGACATTGGGATGAAGGTAGCAGGCTTCAGTTATGTCTGGAAAACGAGGCAAATCTAAAAATGTGGCAACTTCAATCACATTTTTATAGATATCCTCATAGTCAGGCCAAGACTGAAATAAATGAAAGGCAGTTAAAAAAGCAATTCTTGTAACAAAAATTATTTTTAAAGTTTTCTGAATTAAAAGTAATATGTATTCTTTGAATAGAATCTGGAATATGGAGAAAAATATGAAAAGGGAAAGCACCTGCAAATCTTTACTATTCTAACTTAACAATTTTCAACATTAACATATTTCATTAAAAAGCTACTAAAATTCTATTTGGCTCATAAAATTTGGCCTTCCTACCATATCTAGTGAAATCATTACTTCTTGCCTCAGAAGGATCTAGAGGAAGGATAAAGTTGAGACTCAACCAGGGTTATGGTGTTGTCAGTACTACTCTAACACACAACTCTCATCTCTTCTGCATCCTCTCATTAATCTTCAAATCCATTTCCACAAATGCAGCCTATGTGAAGTAATATTCACAAGAGTCTATGTGGAAGATAACACCAGGCTTTAATTCTACTAGTTGATATCCACAACTCAACTTCATAGTAATTTCTCACATATAAAAGCTTATAAAATTCAGAAAAATCTGAATAAATATCAATATATTAACTCTGTTCAGTCCTTGAAAATTGCCCTTGTTGCTTTTGCATCTTCTGTTTATATTTTTTCAATGTATGAACATTCCTAATATTAATACTACATATACTTTTCCTAATTTATTCATCCACCTGAATAAAAATATCAGGTTTGGAGCCTAGTTTAGGCAAGGTACTGTGCAAGATACTTTGGAAAATACAAAGATAAATGAGATAGATCTCTCAAGAAGCTTACAATGTAGAAAGGGAGATAAGGTATATGTATAAAACAACCATAGTTCAAAATACAAAGTTATCAAAATATTGTAAGGTATAAAAAATGCTCATAAGATTTCAGGAAAATTAACATTTCTGATATGGTAGGACCCTGTTAAAATTGGTCCTGAGTCAACTGACCACAAGTTCAAGGCTGCCTTGGGCAACATGGTGAGACTCTGTCTCAAAATACAATAAAAAGGGCTGAGGATGTAGCTCAGTGGTAGAGCATCCTTGGGCAATCCTCAGTACAATGCACACACAAAGAATTGGTCCTGAATACAAATGCTTTTAAATCAGTTGGTAGTAACTGCAAGTTGAGTATGTGCACATTCAATAACAAAGCAATTCTACTCTTAGCTGTATGAGCCCAAAAGAAGCATGCATACATGGTGCATATGGTGAGGTGTGTCACTGTCTACAGAAAGTTCATAACAACATACTATTTGTTAAAAAAAAAAAAAATCCCCAAGCAGGAAACTATTCAAATGCCCATCAATAAATCAATTCTTATAGTCTCACATCAGCAATGAAATGAATGCTCTACATGTGATGGTATGAATCTTCAAGATATAACACACAAAGCCGAACACAAAAGAGAATGATTCCAGCTGGAAGCGGTGGCACACGCCCGTACTCCCTGCTGCTCAGGAGGCTGAGGTGGAAGGATCCTGAGTTCTAAGCCAGCCTCAGCAAAGGGGAAATGCTAAGCAACTCAGTGAGATCCTGTCTCTAATAAAATACAAAACTGGGCTGGGGATGTGGCTCAGTGGTCGATTCAATCACCGGTACAAAAAAAAAAAAAAAAAAAAAAGATTCCATTTATAAAGCAGCTCAGTCTCAAGCCTGAGTACTGTTAGAAGTCAGGATGGCCATGGCTCCAGGGTGGGGTGGCTCGTGAATGGAAGGAGCACTCAGTGGAACCGCTGGATGCTCCTGCAGTGAGGGACTGGATGCATGACTCTTCAGGCTGTGACACTCACCATGCTGCGGACAGTTATGATATGTGCATGTTTCCAGATGTCCACTTTATTTCAATAACCAATAAAAAAGAGGGAATGCAAGAAAGGAAGGGCATCACAGGTTAAGTAACTATTTTGTATAAGAGAGCACCTTGTGTATCACTTTTATGAGAGAAATAATCTAACCAGTTAACAGAGTTGGGTAGATCTTGAGAAGTATGTGGTCTACACCCTATACAAAGTCCCTGGCAGGAACATGTCTGGCCCTTCTTGTAAATCTCTAGTGACAGGAATTTACCACAATCCCCGCCAAAGCCAGTCATTCTTGTGTATACGCAGAACTGAACACAGCATGATGCACACCCTACATTCAAGTTCAATCACTAAGCTATATATACCTCCACCTTAGTCATTCCATTTTTAATAGTTCTAATCATTCAAAAGTTCTTTCTTAATCTAAGGAAAAGTTGCTTCCCAGTTTGAGCTTACAGTCAATGAAACCCCCCAAGTTGTTTTAGAAAATACTGCTGTTAAGTCATGTCTCACCATCTGCTAAATGTGTGACTATGTTTGGGAGCCAACAGAAGGAATTATTATTTCTCTGTAAAATTTCATTTTCTTAAATTTAGCTAATAGGCAAAAATAAAGCACAGGGAGATGCTTTATAATGTTACAGGGATATATATGTTTACAGGAAACAATCATACTACTATTTTCCAGAATTTTTTAATCTAGAATTTAATTCTGCTTTGCCTGAAGCTACCAGCTCTCTGTCTTATAGTCATTTTGATACAGTTATTTCAAATCTAGACTCTGGAGGGCTTTTTTTTTTTTTTTTTAATATCTTTATTTATTTATTTTTTTATGTGGTTCTGAGGATTGAACTCAAGGCCTCGCACATGCTAGGTGAGTGCTCTACCACTGAGCCACAATCCCAGCCCCATGGAGTTTTTATTAGTAAAAAAGGCATTCTAATCTATACTATATTAACATGATTAATTTATACCTGTAGAATACAAAGGAAATTTATGTCAATACAAAATTAAAAGTTTGTTTTAATGCTGACATAAATTCTACTTGTACACTAAATACTATTACTTACATTCTAATCTGTGAACTTAAAAGGGAAAAAAGGAAAACAAATTCTCAGCAATTTTGGAAGGTCTTCCTTTTTTTTTTTTTTTTTTTAATATGGGGGATTGAACCCAGGAGGCACTCTACCATTGAGCTACACCTCTAGTCCTTTAAAAATTTTTGAGACAGGGTCTCATTGAATTGTGGAAGCTAGTCTCAAACTTGTTATCCTCCTGCCTCAAAATCCTGAGTAGCTGGGAAATACAGAACCCAGCTTTCCTTTTTCTTTATAAACTTTGTTCATTTAGATAGAACATGAAGCATCCGTCAAGGGAAGACAATTTTAATATTACTAATGAGATTTATGGCAGCCCTAATCCCTTAAAATAGTGCAAATGAGAGATGAAATTACATATTTCTATGTGCAAATACATAAAACACGAGAGCATTTAATATTCCTTTAGAAGAATAATTATTTCAAAAAATGATTTAATGGATGATAAATTCATGAAAAGTGAATCATTAATAAATAGCAATCTGGTAGTTTAATAAGATTCAGTATGTTTTCAAAACTGCCACACTAAAAGCTGGTGTATCAAACTAGACTTCTGGTGACAAGTAGGTCACCATTCTTTCAAATGTTGAGGGGAAAATAGTTATTAATAACAAATCAACACATTTATCCTAAGGCTTAGATTCTAGATTATCCTCCTCTCAATGCAGTATTATAGACTTTGCTTTTTAAATTTTCATTTATTTTTAAAAAGAGCTAACTTTCCCTTAATGAATAATTAAAAATATTGTTTTAAAAGTAGCCAAAGGCGGGCTGTGGCTGTGGCTCAGTGGTAGCGCACTTGGCTGGCATGTGTGAGGCACCGGGTTCAGGTCTCAGCACCGCATATAAATAAATAAAATAAAGGTCTATCAACGACTAAAAAAAAAAAAAAGAAAAAGAAAAAAAAGTAGCCAAAGGGTTTTCAATATCATTCCATTTATTTTTTTAACCAGTCTTCTATCAATATTATATATTAAGTAGTGAATGTATTTTAGCAATATGTTTGATTATATTTAGTAGTACATATTAAAATGTATGAAATATAAAATATTATATAGAATTTAATAAAAATAGACCACAACTTAGAGAAGACCTCTTTTTAAATTAATTTTTAATATATATATTTTTAGTTGTAGGTGGACACAATATCTTTATTTTATTTTTACCCTACCAACGACGTTCCTTACCCAGCCAAACCCCAAACATTTAGGAACATCTTTGACACATCCTCTTTTTCACATATCACATTCATTCCATTATATAGACTGCATATTCTACCTCAAAACTTGTTTTGTTTTTGTGGCACTGGGGATTGAATCCAGGGCCTCACTGATGCTGGGCAAATGCTCTAACGCTAAGTTACATCTGCAGCCCTTCTTATTTTATTTTGAGACAGAGTCTCACTAAGTTGCCCGAACTTGTGATCCATCTCCCTCAGCCTCCAAAATAGCTAGAATTACAGGCACACACCATCACACCCAACAAAGCTTGATCTTCTTAAAATAAATTTTTATTATATATATTTGAAGACTACAACATTATGTTACAGGATATAGGTAGGCAGTGAAATGGTTCCTATGGTGTAGCACAGTAACATATCTATCACTTCACATCATTTTTAAAAATATGTGTGACAATGGCAGCTAAAATCTACTTAATTAACAAAAATCCCAAATATAATAGTTTTATTAACTCTAGCCTTCCTGTTGTAAGTAGATCTCTACACTGGTTCATTCTACATACCTGTTATTTTGTATCCTTTGACCTACATTTTACCACCCCCCCATAATAATCACTGTTTTATTGTCTATGTTTTTTTTAATTTATTCTAATTTGTTATATGACAGCAGAATGCATTATAATTCATAATACACATATATAGCACAATTTTTCATATCTCTGGTTGTAGACAATGTAGTTACACCATTTGTGTCTTTATACATATAACATGTACTTAGAATAATGATGTCCACCTCATTCCACTGCCTTTCCTACCCCCATGCCCTCTCCCTCCCCCTCCCTCCCCTTTGTCCTATCTGAAGTTCCTCCATTCCTCCCATGCTCCCCACCCATCCCCATTATGAATCAGCATCCTTTTTTTAAATGAATATTTTTTTAAAAAGAGAGAGAGAGAGAGAAAGAGAGAGAGAGAGAGAGAGAGAGAATTTTAATATTTATTGTTTAGTTTTCGGCTGACACACATCTTTGTTTGTATGTGGTGCTGAGGATCGAACCCAGGCCGCACGCATGCCAGGCGAGCGCTCTACCGTTTGAGCCACATCCCCAGCCCATGAACCAGCATCCTTATATCACAGAAAACATTCAGCATTTGATTTTTGGGATTGGCTAACTTCACTCAACATTATATTCTCCAACTCCATCCATTTACCTGAAAATGCCATGATTTTATTCTCCTTTATTGTTGAGAAATATTCCATTGTGTATATATACCAGTTTCTCTATCCATTATGTACTGAAGGGCATCTAGGTTGCTTCCACAGTTTAGCTATTGTGAATTGTGCTGCTATAAACATTGATGTGCCTGTGTCCCTGTAGTATGCTGTTTTAAAATCCTTTGGGTATAGACTGAGAAGTGGGATAGCTGGGTCAAATGTGGTTCCATTCTTAGTTTTTCAAAGAATTTCCATACCGCTTTCCACTTGGGCTGCACCAATTTGCAGTCCCACTGCCTTTCCCCCCACATCCTCTCCAATACCGATTGTTGTTTGTATTCTTAATAGCTGCCATTCTGATTGGATTGAGATGAAATCTTAGAGTAGTTTTGATTTGCATTTCTCTAATTGCTAGAGATGTTGAACATTTTTCATATATTTGTTGACTGATTGTATATCATCTTCTGAGAAATACCTGTTCAGTTCCTTGGCCCATTTATTGACTGGGTTATTTGTTTTTTGGTGTTAAGGTTTTTGGTCTTCTTAAAATAAATTTTATTATGTTCTTATATATCCGAGAGATTAGTGCCTATCTGATGTGCATGTGGTATAAGTTTGCTCCCATTCTGTAGGCTCTCCATTCACCTCATGTTGGTGTTTTTAAGCTCTTTTAAAAACTATTCCACACATAAGTATGTTCATATAATTTCTCCTTTTTGTGATTGGCTTATTTCACTTAGCAAAATATCCTATAGGTTTATCTATGTTGTGGCAAATAGCAAGGTCTCCTTATTAAGTCTGAACAATACTGTAAACTACATTTTCTTTATTCATTTGTCTGATGGTGTTTCTGTACATTGGCTGCTGTAACCATGGGAGTAGGGACATCTTTGTGAGGTAGTGGGTATAGACCCTCAGAGGGACTGTTGAGTCATATGGCTGTTCTACTTTTAATTTCTTTAGGAACCTCCACACAGTGTTTTCCACAATGGTCAAGGCTTGGTCTTAAATGCTACTATTTCTCCCTACTTCCTCTACTACTTTAAGCCTCTAAACCTCCTCCCCAACATGGAGAACCAATCTCGTAATGGATAGCGCCAGATGCACTTTTGCTTCTTTGCAACCCAGAGTGAGATTTTAAATGTAAATCTGGTATGTCACTACCCGATTAAAATCCCTCTAATTGGGCTGGGGATGTGGCTCAAGGGGTAACACACTCGCCTGGCATGCGTGGGGCGCTGGGTTCAATCCTCAGCACCACGTAAAAAAATAAATAAATAAAATAAAGATGTTGTGTCCGCCAAAAACTGAAAAACACTAAAAAATTCTCTCTCTCTCTAAAAAAAAAAAAATCCCTCTAATAGTTTACGTTGTTCTTAGACCACTCCCCTCTAGCTGAGGGCTTTTTTTTTTTTTTTTAGTTGTTGATGGACCTTTATTTTATTCATTTATTTATAAGCGGTGCTGAGAATTGAACCCAGTGCCTCACACATGCAAGGCAAGTGCTCTATGACTGAGCCACAACCCCAGCCCTGGTTCATGGCTTTTGTACAAGGTAAATTAGGTAGTTTCATCTTCTGCATTTTTACATGATACATTTTGTGAAAATTTTCTAATTTTATTAGATAATCTGTGAATATATAGTTTTCAGTAACTGGAAAATATTTCCCTCTATGAATTCTTCACTACTGAACTTCTACACTAGATGTTATACATATCATACTAAATAGCTATTAGAAAGTATTCTGCTAGGCTGTTCTGTGACTTAGGAAAATACATATTTTATATCAAATACTGAGTTTAAATAAGGGTAGACAAATTTGTGTATAGTCTTCAATCCTAATTTTGCAAATATGTTATAAACATTAAATAAGACAATAAAAAATACCAAATGTTGGGCTGGGGTTGTAGCTCATGGTAGAGTGCTTGCCTCCCATGTGTGAGGCATTGGGTTCGATCCTCAGCACCACATAAAAATACAATAAATAAAAGTATTACGTCTTCCTACAATTAAAAAATATTTTTTAAAATACCCAATGTTAATGGTAACCATAAGAAATTGGATTGGGGATGATTTTTATCTCATCATACTTCTCATTATGTTCAACATTCTTCTTAATCATTCTGAACGTATTACTTTTTACAATAAGAACAAATAACATTCAAAAACATTACACAGCTTGGTGGTAGAGAGCTGGCCTAGTGTGTGCAAGGCCCTGACTTTAATTCCTAACACCACAAAAACAAAGTATATTGTTGTGTTCCAAAAAAATTGAAAATAGACCCACCATATCATCCAGCAATTGCACTTCTTTGGATATTTACCCAACAGAACTGAAAGCAGATAACTTGAACAGATATCTGTATACTGACATTTACAGGACCATTATTCACAATAGCTAAAAAGTGGAAACAACCGAAATGTCCACGGACAATTGGATAAACAAGATGCGGCATATCCCTACAACAGGATTATTCACTCTTAAAAAAGAATGAAATTCTGACAGAACTACAACATGGATATTCCTTAAAGACATTATGTTAAGTAAAATAAATCAAACATGAAAAGAAAAATATTATATGATTCCCTTTATATGGGCTACTTGGAGTAGTCAAATTCAGAGACAGGAAGTAGACTATTTACCAGGAGCTGGAGCATATGAGGAATAGGAAATCAGTGCTATGAAATGGGTGTGGAGTTTCAGTTTAGGAAGATGGAAAAGCCTGGGTGATGGATGGTGGTGATGGTTGCACGACAATGTGATATACTCAATGCTACTGGACTGCACTCTGAAAAATGATGAAAATGTTAAATTCCATGTTATGCATATTTTTGCATAATAAAAAAGTATAAAAAATGAACCTAAGTAATATTTGCCTAAAGGGGAAAAAACTCACAACATATTTGAACAGTCACAATTAAAAGTAAATAAAGCTGGATGTGGTGGGGCATGCATGTTATTCCAGCAGCTCGGGAGAGTTCAAAGTCAGCCTCAGCAACCTAGCAAGGCTCTAAGAAACTCAGGGAGACCCTGTCTCTAAATAAAACACAAAAAAGGGCTGGAATGTACCTCAGTGGCAAAGTGCCCCTGAGTTCAATCCTCAGTACCAAGAAAAAAAAAAGTAAGTAAAGCTGAAGATTTAAAAAAAATTCAACATACATAAAATCTATATACATTTAAAATCTACATTACTTGCTCACATCTACCTTTATTTCATATAAAATCTCTTAGTAACAGGGAATGGGAGATGGAGTTATTAAACTATTAAGTATATATCACAAGATATGGGTCTGCCTTTCCCAGAGCAGAAAGACAATATAGTATGTGTAGAATCTTTTGCCCAGAAATTATACCTACCACTTAGTGATTCTAATATAAGACCAAAGGGCTTTGTTTTTTAATGCCTCATATAAAGTTAGATATTTATGATTGGATATCACCACTGCATATTATTTCTGTCCCAGGGGATGTCATCAAAAGCCTCAGAATGCTACCTCCTGCCACCAACAGCACATATCTCAATTATACCTATAGGGCCTGGCTATGGAAATCCCCCATGCCACATGTGCACCCAGTATAACTGAGCCAGGCCAGTTAGGGGGCCTGCATTGCCCACTCATCAAAATATCTGACCTTTGGCACAAGGCCTGGGGCAGGCTGCTTAGCATGGTTTTAGAGAATAAGAGGACTGTGAAACATTTTTGTCTCTGTCAAACTGTTCTTAGTCTAGAGTGGAGAGTCAGTTTCTAATATTGATAAGATTCTAAAACACAGATAACTATCTCACAAAGATTAAGATTCTCGAGCTAGGGTTGTGGCTCAGTGGTACAGCGTTTGCCTAGCATGCTTGAGGTACTGGGTTCAATTCTCAGCACCACATATAAATAAATAAAAATAAAGGCCATTGACAACTAAAAAATTACAAGATTCTAAAACATGGATAACTATCACATAAGATAACTATTTTCATTGACTGTTTTAGACTGACTGGTAGAAAATGCATTTGTCTTATAAAAACACACTCAAGGGAAGGATTTTAGAAGCTGTGTGGATTTGCAGTATATTTTCACTAGGTAAGTGGAATCTGATGTAGTTGGTACAATAAGAGGCTCACAGAATCCTGTTTAAAACTTTGCATGTTTAGTAAAGTACAACAGCATTTTGCTTTATATTGACCCTTGGGCTAATGAGTCTACTACTACCTCAAATCTTTCATGAAACAAGGTGGAATAACAAAGGAAAGACGAAGCAACACAACATCCCCCTCAGAATCATGTACAAGACACTTATTAAGAACACCTCTTCTTAGATCCCACACTATACCAGACTTCCTAAATCTGTCTTTGACCCTGGGTCCAAAAAGCTGCAAGTTAAATGAGTCTTCAGCATATTTTTAGGTATACTAAAGCTTGAGAACCTGTAGGGTTAATGATATTACTGTGAATCCCAGGGAACAGAATGTATCAGTTGAGGGAAGCAAAAAGTAAGTGAAAATATAGGGGCCTTCCATCTTTATTTTTCTTACAGATTAGCAGAAACCCTCAGATGGTTTTACGCAAGTTGTGAGCTTGAAAAGAGAAATACACACATGCATTGCAGTGATGGTTAAGATGTCAAGAAAGGCCAAGAACAAAAGACAACATCAACTGGTTTCTACTAGTGCCATCTGGCAGTAGCAATTCTGGAAGGGAGGAGTGGGAACCAGAGGAACTGAGAACACCTGTTATCATTATACTCACCTTAATTTCCCTCGGGTAGATTTTAAACTGTCAGATTATTATTCTAAGATTGCACAAACAATCCCAAGGATTTCCAGTGGCCCACAGAGTTAAGATGACAGACAAATCTAGAGTAAAGTTTGAAGTCTAAGAGTGTATTAAAACTTGATCCAATAAGACCTTCATTTGGAGGTGCTTAAGATATGACTGACAGCTCTGGAAGAGTCTTTTTCTTCCTTCAGCCAAAAGGGACCCAGTTTCACAAAGGCTGTAAGACTGCTTTGAGGCAAAATGAATCATCATGGCAAAGTGCCCGCTCAGTGGATCTGGCTGAGCCAGCTCCGTGTCTTTACATTTTACTCATTCAGAGAGAAGATCAGAATGTTGTTTATCAACATTTGAAATACTGGAGATGTGCTTCAGAATGAACTTCCAGTTTCCTCTTTATCCCTTCTTGACGAATCTGGAGAGAGATGATGAAATAACTAATTTCTGAGAGAATTTGGAAACACTGCCAAGGACTGTTGTAGAATAAAAGGCTACATATTATTCCTTTAGAAATTGGTCTGAGGGTTTAAAATCTACAAAAATAAAGAAAAATCATGACTGAACTCCAAAGTAGCCTCCTGCCTATCATTGACAGAATAAATTGTATTTAATAGAGACAAGTGTATCTAAGCCCAATACTTTGGTTCTACCAGTGATTTAACCCTTTGATAGAAATGGTACCCCTGAAAGAGACTATGAAAGAGACTAGATTTTCAGCTTGGTCTACCACATGGACCAAAAGATTTTTACTAGAAGCAAAAAGTGAAGCAGCAAATATATAATGCTCTGGATTTGATCCTGGGCACTGTTGAGAGAGAGAGAGAGAGAGAGAGAGAGAGAAGCATAAGAGGCAGAAAAAGGAGAAGGAGATCACCTTCAAATTAAATGAACAAATAAACAAAAAGCAAAGGCTGTCCACTGGGCTGGAAGTCACAGCACAGAAGAGGACACGCCTGGGAGAACTGAAGCTTCCTGCGCACCACCCACCTCCTCTCCTGACTGCTGGGAAGCCAGGGTAACTCGGGGAGACTGAAAACCTCCTGGCCTGTGTGGAAAGGAGGACAACTAACATCTTCTCTACTTTGTTCTCCATCCCCTGTTTTAGGTGAATTTTGATAGCTTTGTGGTTACTGAGACATAGGTGCCCTCTTAAATACTACAGAACAACTTAAGGGAAAGAGATGGCTTACCCAGGATAAGGCTTGAGAGGGGTTTTAAAGCTTTCTTGGAGGAGGGGGTTGTTTTCAAGGTGTGCTCAGCTTTATGGAATAACAAAAATAAACAGAGATAGAAGAANTTGAATACTAACCTATTTACAAGTGCCTAAAAATTAGTATTTAAATTCTTCTGTTTCTGCCCAGGAAAGATTAATTACAATGGAAATCACCATTCCACCATAAACAATAGAGAACTGGTATCATAAGTGGGGAAGTGGAATATTCCCAAAGGCTCATGGGCTGAGGCTTGCCCTCCAGCTGTTGGGAGGTGGTGGAGACCTGGGGAGGTAGGTCACTCAGGGCATGCCTTTGAAAGACACATTCTGTCCCTGGAAGCTTCCTCTTATCTCTGTGCTTCCCTGCTGCATGAAATGAGCAGCTCTGTTCTGCCTCGTGTTCCCACCATGATTTTCCACCTCACTCCATGCCCACAGTAATAGGGCCAAAACCCTAAGTCCAAATAAATCTTTCCTCCTTTAAATTGTTTCAGGTATTCTGTCACAGTGATTGAAAGCCGACTAACACACTGTATAGAACGTGTCTAAAAGGTTTCAGGCATGACATAGGCAGCACAGGACTAAAATCTTCATAGCCATCTCTGAGCACAATTGCACCTTTTGTCATTTCTGGTGGAGGTACAGCTGCCCAAGAAGCCAAGACTTAGTGGAGAAAGTAAAGACATGGAAGGAGGTAAGAAAATGCTTTCTTTGTTAATGAAAAGCCATTACCATTTAAAAGTTTCAACATACTATAGAACAGTGAATGCACTTTTGTGAGCAAATGCAAGGCACACAATGAAGAAAGGCTGCCTGTTAATAAAATCAATAGTTGACTGAAGGCATCTCAAACCTTCCCCTTTTTCTATAAAATAGCGGGGTGGGGAAGGAGGGACTATTACTCCACTTGGCTACAGATGTATCTAAAAGATACAATGAATTTGACACATAGGGTTCCTAGAGTGATACAGATCCATTTAATTACAACAGTAAGAAATCACAAGTGTAATATGTTATGTAAAAGACCACAAAGCTATAATAAATTGTTCCAGCATGCATTTAAAATGGAGTGCTTGGGAAAGCATTTTAATTGAATATCACAAATATTCCAGGGAGTTTATTTTCCTTCATGAAGCAATGCTTTAAGACAGGCAAGGACAAGCTAGAGTTTCTGTTACACAACAGCAGGCTCCTGTGATAAAGCAGATTACAATACCCTGTCAGAGGCAAACTTCCTGCTGAGCTATTAAAAAAAAAAAAGTGCAGTGCCGCATGCCGCACCCTTCTTCTTATTGTTGTTTTGAAGCAATTCAGCTGAGAAGCTAAGGCATTATGCACCTGTTAATCCAAACCATCACAACTTCTTTATTAAAAGGAAAACTGAAAATGAATAAAACTATAATAATGATAACAAAGCACTGTAATATATTATTTATGGAAGGATAAATTCCATTTATATTATGATTTATCTTGAATACCTGTTCTGTTAGAATAATCTCAATGAGGAATGGAGTTGTAACTCAGTGGTAGAGCACTTGCCTAGCATGTATGAGGCATAGGAGAGAGAGAGAGAGTAGGGGAGAGAGAAAGGGAGGGAGAGAGAGGGAGAGGGAGAGAGGAGAGAGGGAAAGAAAGAAAAAGAAAGGTATTGTGTCCACTTACAACTAAAAATATTGTTTAAAAAGAATTATCTTAATGATTGTAAATCTGCCATGTAGTAACAAAAAATACTTTTTTACTTCTGAAGTCTGGTTTCAGTTTGTGTTAAACACATTAGTTTATGTGAAACACAGTCTTGGTCTTGAGAGTGAAAAATATTTAGAAGCATACTGTTAATTTATACAGACAAATAAAATCCTTATGAACAAATGCAGAATTATGAAATAAAGACCATTAAGGACTTGCCAACAGAATAGAAGACGGTAATCACTTTTGGCCCCAGGATCAGAGTTGGGAAAAACCTTTTGAAGACCTCCTTAATATTTGTCTATTCTCCAAAGATTCTGCTGATTGATCTATAACTATGTTTCAATTTTACAGATTAATACTACAGGAGATTAAAAGATGCTGTCCAGAAGAGTAGATAATCCCCAACCAATTTGTATTTGATTTTGGAAGGGTTATCTAATTATTTTAGCAGCAGATTTACCACTGTCAATATCTGGTTGTGCTTAGACTACTGTAAAACCAAGTTTCCATTCTCTTCTCCTAGGAAGTCGGGGAGGGAAACTGTAGGCTAAGAATGCTGGGTTGGGTACAGGGTACTAGCCCAGGATCAAACTAAATTACAGATACCAAATCCACGTGAGAATATGAAGTATGGTTCTCCTACATAAATGTAGCCTCACAGATACACTTTCTAACCTGAGTAATTGACTATTGGTTTCAGTATACTGGTGGAGAATACAAATTAACTGATAAGATTATTTATCTCATACACTGATTTTCATATGAGTGATACTGGCACACCCATAACTCTTATTATTAAAGTCCTTGCTTATAAACAGAATTAATATCCCTTATACATCTACCATTAAAATTTGACAAAATGCTTTTCATTTTTAGTCAAATACCATTATTTCATGGCCCTCAGTCTATTACATGACTACTTCAGAGGCAGTCTGGATACTTCCTACTTAGGTGGAAAGAACTCTAGGAAACCAATCTGAAAAATCCCACAAGTATAAAAATATATTTATTGTTTGATAACTATTTTAAATCATTTAATCAATACACACAAACTGAATCCTTAACATGCATATGTAAGTACATTAGGGCATATAGATCATAAAACAGAATCATTAAATATAGTCCCCACTCTGAAAGAGTTTAAAACTTTGTTTGGGGCTGGGGATGTGGCTCAAGCGGTAGTGTGCTCGCCTGGCATGCGTGTGGCCCGGGTTCGATCCTCAGCACCACATACAAACAAAGATGTTGTGTCCACCGAAAACTAAAAAATAAACATTAAAAAATTCTCTCTCTCTCTCTCTCTCTCTCTCTAAAAACAAAAACAAAAACAAAACACCTTTTGTTTGGGGGTACAATACTCATGCAAAAACTCTCCCATCACATACTGCCTTTTACTATTCTTGTTTAGAAATTCTACTTAAATGATATCCTCTAGCTACCCTAAAAATTTTGAAAAATACAGAATATATTTAACATATTTGTAAGTTCTAAAATATGATATTCAATAACAACCCTAAATCTGAGGAACAACCTGACTGAGGAACTGTACCTACCTAATGGACTCCTTTCCTACTATCCGCCCCCTCCAGAGTATCCTGGATTTCCACCATCATTAACTTGCTTGTTTGTCAAAATGGCACCCCACTGCATAGTTTTCGGAGCATTCTTTTTCACATTCAACATGATGTCATTCACAGTGCTTGCAGCAGTTCATTTTTGTAGTCGTTTAATGTAGCACTGTATGAATATAACACCTTTTATTCATCTTTCTGTTATAGACATTTGAATTGTTTCTACTTTTGTATGTTTGATTACCTAGGTACCTTATTTAGCCTTTTCTCCTTAATCACAAAACCACTATCAGTAAAGAACTAGTTAAGTCAATTGTGATATATGTATACTATACAGCTCTAAAGAGAATAAAAAATTGACAACTAAATTGCAGTTATGTAAGAGAATATTTCTATTCTTAGGAAACATCTGCTGAAGTATTCTGTGTAAAAAGCTAAACCTCAGTGACTTAGAAATACAATTATGTAGATATATAAGTAGACAGGAAGAACGGCACAAATACTAAAACAAAAGAGAAAAAAATGCTAACAATAACTAAATCTGAGAGAAGGCTACATAACTGTTTTGATTACTGCAACTTTTCTGTAAATTTTAAATTATTCCAAAATAAAGTTTATTTTAAAAAAACCTCAAAAAATAAATGAAAAAAGCAAACAGCAATGGTTGTTTCAAGACATACTCTCGTATTTGTACTTTCCATCAAAATTTCCATAAGAAATCTTATTTTATCTCTGCCTTCATTCAAGATTAATTTTAAAAAGATGGAAGATAACAAGTATTCAAAGAGTTGTGGGAGGAAATATAAATCAGTAGACCCATCATGATAAATGGTGTGGGTGTTCCTCAAAAAAACAGCAATTCTCTTATGGGGTATATATATCCAAAAGAATGAAATCAATATGCTGAAGGAACAGGGGGACTTCCATATTCACTGAAGCACTGTGTGCAATAGCTAAGATACAGAGTCAAGTATCCATTAATTATGAATAAAGAAAATGTGACACACATTTAAAATGGAATACTACTCAGCCTTTAAAAAGAAGAAAATGTTGTCATTTGTGACAATGTGGATGAACCTAGAGAACGTTATGCTAAGTGAAATAAGTCAGGCAGAGAAAGACAAATACTAAATGATCTCACTTATAAAAGGATGAACTTACAGAAGTATAGTAAAACAATGGTTACCGAGTTTGGTGGATGCAGGCAGGGTGGGAGGAAATGCAGCATTGTTGGTGAAAGGGTACAAAGTTTCAGACCCACAGGAGAAATAAGTTTTGAGATCTATGTGCAGCAATGGGAGTAGTCAATAATAATGTACTGTTATTTCAAAATAATTAAGAGCAAATTTCAGATGTCTTACCATAAAAATGATAGGTAAAGCAATGCAATATGTATGTTAGCTTGATTAATCATTCTATATGCTACATATATATAAAAGCACCATAATGTATCCCATAAGTGTATACAACTATGAATTATCAATTAAAATCTACTAACAACAAACGAAAAGATAGTCAACAAAAGAGATTACTACTAGGGCAAGTATTTTGTATAAACAAAACCAGGACCCTCCAATAACATGTTCTATCTGGGGGCAAAAATTTCAGCAAAGATCAGACTAGTGATAATATTAATAAATAGACTACAAATTAAAAAAATCTGTGAATGAATGAGTAATGAGATACTTTCAGGCAATTGAGAAAGAATTGTTTAGGTAACATTTAAAGAGCGTTTGAATACTAACCTATTTACAAGTGCCTAAAAATTAGTATTTAAATTCTTCTGTTTCTGCCCAGGAAAGATTAATTACAATGGAAATCACCATTCCACCATAAACAATAGAGAACTGGTATCATAAGTGGGGAAGTGGAATATTCCCAAAGGCTCATGGGCTGAGGCTTGCCCTCCAGCTGTTGGGAGGTGGTGGAGACCTGGGGAGGTAGGTCACTCAGGGCATGCCTTTGAAAGACACATTCTGTCCCTGGAAGCTTCCTCTTATCTCTGTGCTTCCCTGCTGCATGAAATGAGCAGCTCTGTTCTGCCTCGTGTTCCCACCATGATTTTCCACCTCACTCCATGCCCACAGTAATAGGGCCAAAACCCTAAGTCCAAATAAATCTTTCCTCCTTTAAATTGTTTCAGGTATTCTGTCACAGTGATGGAAAGCCGACTAACACACTGTATAGAACGTGTCTAAAAGGTTTCAGGCATGACATAGGCAGCACAGGACTAAAATCTTCATAGAAGAGAAACAAACAACCCCATCTTGCTGCCTGAAGGCAGCGGGAGTGAAACAGCTCAGTGGTACAGCAGAGATTAAAAGCCTGGATTCCTGGAAATTGAGATGGCTAAGATGTGCAGGCAGAGTACCTGAGAGGATAAAGCTGGATGTAGAAAGAGCTCCAGAGATCTGCAAAAGGGTCCTCTCAAGTCTTCAGGGGAGTACTGATCTATGCAAATGAGAAAAAAACTAAGGCAAAAGGGGGAAAGCAGTAGTTCAAAAGTTGAGAGCTCACAAAAGCCAACAGACAGACTACAGGAACGTCCTAATACTGAAGGCATTAGATAAGCTCTTTAGAAAAACCAATCCTTAGAAACAGACCTAGAAATAATACAGACAATGAAAATAGTAGACAAAATCCTTAAAACATCTATCATACTATCAATACACTCAAGGATATAAAAGAAAACATGAAATAATGAGAAATAGAAAAAAACAATATTAAAAGTTTTAGAAATGAAAACTACTGTATTTAAATTAAAAAATACATTGGATCCATTTAACAATGGATTAGATACTCATTCAAGAGGTAGAGATAGGTGAATCTGAAGACTGTTAATAGAAATTATCAAAATGAAACACACTAAACAAGAAAACTAAGAACAAAAACAAAACAAATGAAAGAAAGAAAAGGAAGTGAGAAAAGAAAAGAAAGAAGCCTTAATGCATGTGGGACAACGTCAAATGGTCTAACATTTAACTGGTATTCCAGAAAAAAGCAAGAGGAGGACAGAAAGAATCTTTCAAAAAATAATGGATAAAAAATTTCCAAATTTGATGAATTATACACCCATCAATCTAAAAAAATGAGGGCTGGGGATGTAGCTCTGTGGTACAGTGCTTGCCGAGCATGTGCAAAGTCCTGGTTTCAATTCCCAGTACTAACACAACAACAACAACAAAAACGACAACAACAACAACAAAACCCCCTAAGGCAAATGAACCCCAATCAGAAGAAACATAAAGAAAACTATGACAAGGCACAGGACAATCCAATCTTAAAAGTAGTTAGAAGAAATAAAGGCACATTACATCGAGAAAAGCAAAAACAGGAATGACAGCAGAATGACTTCCCATCAGAAGGCCAGCAGGTGAACCTGGCTAACAGCTCATAGCACCCATAAGCATCCAAGCCCAGCCTGAAAGCCATCTCAGTGGTGGACCTACCACACCCCAGTAAGCCCACTACACAGCTGGTTGGGCTGACAGACCCCCATGTACCCACAGCTAATCAAGTGGCATCCCTGCTCTTCTCCCAAGAACTCACTAGAAGTCAATTGGACTACAGCACCTGCACACACTAGCTTTACCTGACAGTCATCTAGGTGGTGGTCCCCGCCCTTTGGTTAGGAGCACACAGCTGGTCAGCCCTCAGTGCCCCCATAAGGCGGAGTCCAGCTCAACAGCCAGCTGGACAGTGGTCCTCCCCACCTGAGGGTCTGCTGCAGTCAGTCAGCAGCAGCTGCAGGTACCCACCCTCAGCCTGACAGTGATTAAGCAGCTTCCCTGCCCCAGCAAAACTGCTACACCACCGCACTCACAAACTCCTAAAGCTGCACACCACAAATAAAACCAGAGACCACTGACAAGGACTCCTGCACAGAGACCACACGACTGAGTTCATCCACAATCAAAACTAATACCTACCAAACAGTACCCTAGAGCGAGCATTCCTAGGAATAAGTCTCTCCCGGTGAGGTTGGGGGAAGTTGGGGGAGGTGCCACTATAAAATTGGACAAGGTGACTACTGCACAAGAAAAATGAGAAAGCAAACGAACATGACATTTGCAAGGGAACAAAATAATTCCCCAGAAATAGTACTCCAGAAAAAAAAGAAAGAAAAAAGAAAGAAAGAAAGAAAGAAAGAAAGAAAGAAATTTATAAAATGTTAAAAAAAGAAAAAAAAATCTAAAATGATGATCTTAAGGAAGTTTAGTGAGATAAAGAGAATACAAACAATTCAATGAAGGAAACCAATTCATGATCTGAAGGAGAAATACAACACTGAGACAGATATTATAAAAAAGAACCAAAGAAAAATCTTACCACTGAAGAATTCAATGAATGAAATAAAAATGTGAGAGCCACAATAAGCTAGATCAAGCAGGAAAAAGAATTCCTAAATTTGAAGGTAGATCTTTTGAGTTAAACTCATCAGCGGAGCGGGCGGGGAGAATGAAGGTGAGTGAAGAAAGCCGCCTATGAGACACCTCTAAGCAACCACATGACCTCCTCATGGAGTCTCACAGGGAGAGGAGACCAAGAAAGGCACAGAGAGCATATTAAAGAATATGAGCTAGAAATTTCCCACATCTGGGTGGAGATATGGATATCCAAATCCATGGAGTTCAAAGAAAACCCCAAAGAACTCAATCCCAAAGAGGTGCTCTCCAAGGCACTTCCATCATAATCAGACAAGCAAAAGCTGAAGGAATTCATCACCTTGTTTAAGAAGTACTTAGGATTGAGTCCAGGAACTAGAAGTGAAAGGATATAACTGCCATCACGAAAAACACATGAGTATAGAACTCACTGGTAGAGTGGACACACAAACAAAGGGAAAAGGAACCAAACCATATCATGACAGAAAACCACCAAACCACAAAGATTAACAATAAGAAGAGAAGAAAGGAATAAAAAATATACAAAATACTGTATAAACAATATACAACCAGAAAACACTTATTAAAATGACAAGTGTAGATTATTACCTGTCAGTAATAAGTCTGGGGCTGGGGATGTAGCTCAGTGGTTGAGTGCCCTGAGTTCAATCTCTAGTACCAACAAAAACAAAAACACCTGAATGTAAATGAATTAAAATATAGACTAGCTGAATACATTTTAAAAACTAAATAAAGACATGGGCTAGGGTGGTAGCTCACTGGTAGAACACTTGGCCTAACATGCAGGAGACTCTAGGTTTAATCCCCAACAATGAAAGAAAAAAAAAAAAAAAAGAAAAGAAAAGAAGACATCCCATATCCATGTACTGAAAGAACTAAATTTGTTAAAATGTCCATTTGTGATCAACAGATTCTGCCCAAAGTCATCTACATTCAATGTAATCTCTAGCAAAACACCAATTATAGCCAGGTTTGATAGTGCATGTCTATAATCTCAGCAACCCAGGAGGCTGAGACAGAAAGATCCCAAGTTCAAGGCCAGCCTCAGCAACTTAGTGAGACCAAAGCAACTTAGTGAGACCTTGACTCAAAATAAAAAATGAAAGGGGCTGGGGATGTGGCTCAGTGGTAAAGCATTCCTGGATTAAATCTCTAGCTCGCGCACATACACAGACACACATGAGTTTCCATAGAAACAGAAAAAAAACTACTAAAACTCATATGGAACCACTGAACCTCCAAATAACCAAAGTAATCCTGAGAAAAAAGAACAAAATTGGAGGCATCACAATACCTGACTTCAAAACATACTACACAAAGTTACATACTACACAAAGTGTGATAATGACATAAAAAACAGACACAAAGATCAATGGAACAGAATACAGAAGCCAGAAGTAAGTCCAGAAATTTATAGCAAACATATTTTTGACAAAGACACAAAGAACAAACTCTGGAGAAATGACAGACGCTGGGAAAAATGGAGATCTATATACAAAGGAAAAAACTAGATTTTTATCTCTCATCATTAACAAAAAGCAAAGACTTAACTATAAAATGTGAAATTATGAAACTATTAGAAGAAAATAAGAAAAATGCTCTAGGACAATGGTTTGAACAATGATTTTTTTTTTTTTATATGACCCCAAAGACACAGGCAACAAAGCCAAAAGTTTACAAATGGGATTACATCAAACTGAAAAGCCTCCACACAGCAGAGGAAATAATCAACAGAGCTAACAAACAAACTACAGAATGGGATGAAATGTGTGCAAGCTACTCAACTGACAAATGACGATATCACAGATAGTACAAAGAACTTAACAAGGAACTTAACAACAACAAAAAACCTCCAAATAACCAATTTAAAGGTGAGAAAGTGATCTAAACAGACATTTCTCAAAAGAAGATATACAAATGGCCAACAAGTATATAAAAAAAATCCTCAACATCACTAATCATCAAAGAAATGCAAATCAAAACCCCAAAGAAATAGCATCTCCCCTCAGTTACAATGATATGAAATCAACCAAGATGTCCATTGTCAGATAAACTGATAAAGAAAATGTGTACTAGTACACAAAAGAATATTATTCACTTGTAAAAAAAGAATGGAATCCTATAGTGCATGACACAGAGATAAGCTGAGAAGGCACTGGATTAAGTTAAACACACAAAGTTAAATTCCACATGTTCTCATTTATTTGTGGAAGCTAAAAAGATAAACTCACAGAAGTAGAGTAGAAGAGTGGGATGAAGCCCAGTGAAGGTGAATTTGGGAGAGAACGTGAATTTGGGAGAGAACGTGGATTTCCCCAGAACGTGATTGTAGACGGCTGGTGTGAGTTCGGGAATAAAGAGTTGCTGTTTGAATCTACAAGCTGTGTGGTGGCTCGTGATTTTGTGCCCAGCCAGACTGCGGCATTTGGTGGCCCGTACGGGGAACCAAATCTGAAAACCAAATCTGAAACTTGGAGGTAAGTGAAATTGCTTGCCCCTGAGG
>NW_025999977.1:54302277-54335554 GCF_001458135.2 Marmota marmota marmota
AAAAAAAAAAAAAAAAAAAAAAAAAAAAAAAACAGAAAAAAAGGAATAAGGAACAGAAAGAATAAATAATATGTGGTAGATTCAAACATGATCATATATATTAGTAATTACATCAAATGTAAAAAACCTGTATTTTCTAATTAAAAGGCAGAAGTTATCTGACTGGATAAAAGGTCAAGCCTTGGGGCTGCAGTTGTAGCTCAGTGGTAGAGCAGTTAACTAGCATGTGTGAGGTACTGGGTTCAATCCTCAGCACCATATAAAAATAAACGAATAAAATAAAGGTATTGTGTCCATCTACAACTAAAAAATATAAATTCTCCCAGAAATTGACTTTAAATATAGGGACACAGAGGTTAAAAATAAAAGATTCAAAAAAATACAGAGTAGAAACATTGAAGAAGAAGAAGAAGAAGAACAAGAAGAAGAAGAAGAAGTAGTAGTAGTAGTAGTAGTAGTAGTAGTAGTAATGTTAATATTAGACAACGTAGATATCTGAAAAAGAAATATAACTGGGGGGGGAGTGACATTACATTATGATAAGAGTCAATTCATTAAGAAGACAAATTATCCTAAGTATTATACATGTAACAAAAGGTCCAATTTTTGAAGTAAAAACTGAGAGAATGTGAAGAAAAAGTTGCCATCATATGTGGAGAATTTAACATTCCTCTCTCAGTACAGTCATCTCTTTAAGGTAGAGGGGTTGGTTCTAGGAACCCCTATGGATTCCAAATCTGTGGAGCTTAAGTCCCTTATATAAAATGGTGCAGTGATTTGCATATAATATATGCACACCTTCTATATCACTTTAAATCATCCTTAGATTGCTTATAATACCTAACACAATATAAATGCTTTGTAAATAGTTAGTATACTATATTGCATAGGGAATGACTCAATTCTTTTTAGAATAGTTTTGATCTATGATGGGAGAACTGAGGACAAGAAGAACCAACTATAATTAATATGATAAGTAAAATGAATATTTGTTCAGAACAAAAATAAACAAGAGGGGGCTGGGGTTGTGGCTCAGCGGTAGAGTGCTTGCCTCGCACGTGCAGGGCCCTTGGTTCCATCCTCAGCACCACATAAAAATAAACGAAATAGAGGTATTGTGTCCAACTACAATTAAAAAATAAATATTAAAAAAAATAAACAAGAGCAAGTAAACATAACTCATTTCACCTCTTAATTTATAAAATTAAGTCTCAAATTATTAAAGGAAGGAGAGAGAATAGCTTAGATGTAATGGAGTACTGAGAACATAATATTCCAGTCTGAAATCCTGAATCATCACCAAAAATAAATGTGACTAAAATACTCACAGGTACTTCTTACCATACTAGAGAAAAGTATAAATCTTACTAAAGGATTAAGCTAGGTTACTGAGAAATGTGAGCCACAATGGCTGTTACAGAAACAATCTCTTGATTCTGTGTATTATAAATCACTATTGCAATTATTTAAATATTTAGCAACAATGGATTTATAAGTGTTTGAAAGGACAAGGAAAATAATTTTTGAAAATAATTATGTTTGCAGAGTGAAAATTGAGCTTCTAGGTGAGTATACAGAAAGTAAAACTAAATTTCCTAATTACAAAGGAAACTGCCAGTTAGATGCCAATCCCAAGTATATAAATTCAGCTTAGGAAGCAATATCCTTTATAAGTCAAAGTATAAAATACCATAATAAGAAGCAAGATATACTATCCCTTTGTATATCCATGGATTTCCTGGAATTTTCTTTAAGAAAATTTAGAAATGGACACATTAAAAAGTTAACAGAATTTTAAAATGAAACCTTTACTTTTAAAAAATCATAATTTTTTTTTTTTTTAACAAGCAACTTAATCCCCACCTCAGGGAGAAGTTCCTCCATCCTAGGGCCTATAAGGGAGCTGCTACCATTTGAATATCCATGATGCGCCTGCATTTTGCATATATTACCTCACATAATCCTCCTGAAAATGAAGGACATTTCTAATGAAGGACAGATTTATTCATTCTCAAATCATAGTTCTTCTTAGGTCTGTTTCCTTATTGGAAAAATTAAAAAAGCAGACTAACTGACTCCAAATCCAAATTTCCCTCCAGTTGTCTTTTATTGTGTGTGTGTGTGTGTGTGTGTGTGTGTGTGTGTGGTAAGGGAGAGTTGGGGACCCATCTGGTGACTGAATCCAAGGCTGCTCTACCACTGAGCTATATCCCTAGCTCTTTCTTATTTTTTGAGATAGGGTCTTGCTAAGTTGCCCAAGCTGGCCTTGAACTTGAGACCCTCCTGCCTCAGCCTCCCCAGTAGCTGGAATTACAGGTGTGAATCACTGCTCCTGGCTCCTTCCATGTTTAATAGTGCATGATTCTACATTAAAGATTTGGGTATCTATTCCTGAGAAGCATACAATTTGGTTAGGGAATTAAAGACAACAAAATAATGTCAGGTAGCAGCAAAACATACAAATAACCTTAATAAAGCAAAAATTATCCATATAACTTGAGTAGTAAATGGCTGTGAAAAATCAAATTAAACCCCAGTCCGTCAGGATGTGAGATACAGAACATGCTGGCAATTACAGGAGAGAAGGGAGGAAGAAAGTAGAGGAAGAAAGCAGGGATAGACACATAAGAGAGGGAGATTTTTATTTTTTAATTTTTCAGTACTGGAGATTGAACTCATTGACTCCTGCATAAGCATTCAACCACTAAGCTACACCCCTAGCCCTTTTTTAAAACATTTTATTTTGAGACAGGATCTCATCAAGTCACTCAGGCTGGCCTTGAACTTGTGATTGTCCTACCTCAGTCTCCCAAGTAGCCAGGATTATGGGCATACACCACTTTGCCAGGCCCTGAGGATAATTTTTTTTATTACCCAAGACTAAGCTGGTATCCAATGCAAACATGATAACTCAAGTTTCACTGGTCACTCTAGGAAAACTGAACAAATACAAAGACAGACATAAGGCACACATCTAGAGTTTAGGGAATCAAATGTTCTTCCCTTTTAGTGGAACATTTAAACGAGGTTCAGATCATAAGTCACAAAAAAATTTTCAGTTGTGAAATAAAAATCCTCCTACTTTATAATAGGATACCCTTAATATTGTCCAAGGCATGCCCAGGAAGTTCAGTAAGTGTGGCATGTCATTAAAAAGATGACAAACCATTAGCTTTAAGTCAAGGCTAGTTCTAAGGCTAAGAACTTGTATTATTCCCTCAGATTCAAGCAGGACTCCAGAGATGGAAGGAGCACTTGATACTTCATTATTTTTCTCCCTGATTTCATCCAAGTCCAGTTATTTAACCACACCTCTGACAGTCAGTTGGGTCTGGAGTCGTGGCTGAAAAAAAACAAGAGATGTCTTCGGTGTCCTCAGTCATTTAAATCAGTGATCTCAACCCTGCCCAAGCTGAGAAACACTAACCTGCCTTTTCAGAAAGAACCACACTTCAGGAGGCCCCTCCAACTAGCCAGCATGGCTTCATGCCACAAACGGGACAGCTCCCCATCTTCACTACCAGCCTGGACCACCCTCCAGATTGATCCTCTATCCCCTGCCTCTTGGTTCAGGGTGCCATTCTGCCTGAGGGCCACCTGTTGGTTTTACTAACTAGTCTGAAGCCCCTGGTTTGGCTCAATGTCCTACCCCTCCTTTTCCCTCCCTGCTCTGCCCCTCATTCAATCTTCATGGTTTGTACGGTCCCTCTATTCTGTCTCCCTCCAAACTAAGGCCTGACTTAGCCATTGTGGACTACATTCAGAGTAAGAGTACTAGGCAAACTGCCGAGGTTCACTATGTCTTAGATTCCTCATCTGTAAATCAGGTATAATAATGATAATAATGCACACATCAGATTTCATGGGAATGGCATGAGTAATAAATGAGTTATAAAGTATGTAAAACCAGGCCAACCTGGAACATAGGAAGCATTATTATTATTTCTTTTTTCTTTTCTCCAGGTCAAGTGGTAGAGAACACATTCAGTCTCTCCTGGGTATGAAGTACAATGTAACTAAAGACAGCAGCCCTGGGAACCCACTTCCAAGCTTACTTCCTGCTTACCAAATCTACTGAAACTGCTCCCACGTTTGGCTAGGATTTTATGGTAGAGCCACTTCTGGCTTTAAAAATCCTGCCTCAGCCTTCTGAGCTGCTGGGATTACAGGGATGCATGCCACTGCGCCAGGCACAATGCGACTGTTATAACAACATGCATTCTTTTCCTACTTCTCTATTCTCATCATCCTTTTGTCCAGTGTATCCACTGGTGTGGATGTAACTTATACCAATAAAAGTCACTCAAAGTGAATCCACTTGAAAAACAGGTCAAATTTTATCCATAAATAGTGAAGGGGTTGGTAAGGACTTTGAGAAAATTAAAAAGCAAACAAGTTTATTTCATCTTATAGTAAACAAAATTCAGATTATAATTATCTACTAAGTCCTCATAATAAAAAATAAATGAAACATTTTCTCTTCAGCATAATTCTCACAAAAATCATATAAAAACAAACAGGCATCCTTCCCATTGCCTCTGATTTTACAACACAATTAGGAAGAGAATCAATCGCTTTACAAAACTATTGAAGAGCTATATCCGCTTTGCCAGGAACTCTCTTAATTCTTTGGCATTCAAATTTCCTCTTTTCAATCACTGATAGTGTCCCTCTTATTAACTTGCTTTTCTTCCAACATAAACTACAACAGTCCCTCTTACCACAGAGGTCATGTTCCAAGACCCTCAGTAGATGCCTTGAAACCCCTGACAGAACCAAACTCAATATATATTGTGTTTTTCCTATACATCATGCCTGTCATTAAGTTTAGTTTATAAATTAGGCAGAGTAAAGTTAATAATAACTAATAATAAAATAGAATGATATACTGTAATGAAAGTAATGTAAATGCAGTCTTGCTCAAAATATCTTATTGTACTTTCACCTTTTCAATGAAAGGAAGGATTTCTCTTTGGTATAACTGAATTGCCAGCAAACTGACTCTTGTGTTTTGAGGTCTTTTTTGTGGGGGACTTGACCACTGAACCACATCTCCAGCTCTATTGTATTTTATTTCAAGACAGTGTCAGAGTTGCTTAGTGCCTCACTTTTGCTGAGGCTGGCTTTGAACTCGTGACTTGGGGCCATTTAAAGTAAGGGTTTCTTGAACACAAGCATTGGCATACTGATACTCCAACAGTTGATTTGGTAATAAAGATGGCTACTAAGTGACTATCCTGTGGGTAGGCTATAAAGACTATGGGTACACTGTACAAAGGATTCACATCCTATGCAGGGGGTTGGGGGTATAAGCAGGATGGCTTGAGATTTTATCACATTATTCAAAGTGGTATGCTATTTAAAATGTATGAGGTTTTCTTTCTTTTTTTTTTTCATTTAATATTGGACTATAGTTAACTATGGGTAACAGCAACCACAGACAGAGTGCCTACTCTAATTCTGTCAGATACTCATTTCTAATGTACTACAGTAACAGCCACCCTTTCCTGGAAGCACCAGTTGGGAGTAAGGTTGGGGTGACAGATGAGAGCAAATTTAAGTAATAATACCACAGACTCACAGTTCTTACCCAAAGTTCAAGAGTTTTTAATGAATACTTCTCAATTTATTATTTGCCTCTGGTCAATTTCCCAAGACCTGAGTTTTTGAGGAAGAAGATTTGCAGCTTCTTTACTCCACCATCTCTAGAAGCTGTACCTCTTCCTGACTATAGTATTTACAAGAGAATGAGAATCCACTGTGATACAGAAAAATAATAATAATGATTTTGTTGGTTGTTTTCGGTGTTATTTGAGCTACTAGGGATCAAAACCAGGAGCATTCTACCTCTGAGATAAATTTCCATCCATTTTTAAATTTTGTTTTGATATAGGATCTCACTAAGTTACTCAGGTTGGCCTAGAAATTATTAGAATTAACATAATGCCTCTTGAATTAAGGTTTAACTTTCTTTTCTTTCCTCAAAGCAACATAATGTACAAATAACAGCAAAAAACATCTTTTTCAAACAAGCCACATAAGAAAAATAAATAATAATCCTACTCTTCACTAAATCAAAGTTAATATTACATGTTTGGACAAAACAAGATTTTAGAAATTTAAAAAACTCCAACACCAAATACTAAGTCAGACAAAGAAGAGAAATCACTGTGCCTTATTACTAACTAAAAGTAAAATAACTTACCTCTATAGCAAAAATTCCTTTGTCACGCCCATATAATTTCATCTCTTCTGGAAAATGCTGGAATGCATTTATGTAGGGAATATGGCCCTCTTCAACAAATCTATATTTTTTAAAAGAAAACATTTCAGTTAGAACTCGGTATTGACTTGAACTCTTTCTGAAAGTCTCTTATTTCAAAGGGAAAGAATTAGCTAAGCATATTCTGTCTCCCACATATTTGTTAAGGATAAATCCGATGATATCTATTATTCTTTGTATCCATGTGTGAGACTATTTAGCCAATTATCTGAGTCTCTTAAAACTTCTGATGAAATAGATTTAATACATCTAGGAAATATGGGTCTTCTCTGTTAGCTTACCACCAGCCTTCCCAGCCTAGCATTCCTTAATCCTTAGTTCCTGCTCATCTTGTCAATCACTTCTTTAGGGAGACCTTCCTTGCCCCCTGTTTTCCTTATCCAACCTTCTGTCCCTAACACCTATCCCAGTGCGTGGCAGATGCTAGTCGCTGAAGGAGACCATTAAGGAAGGAACCTTGTCAGTTTGCTCACCACTGCATCCCACTGTCTGGTAAATAGCAGGAAAACGGAACTGGACGAAAAAAGCACACACATATATAAACATATATATATATAAACATACATATGTATACATATATACACATATATATTTGTTATTTATATGTATTTTTATTTATAATTCTTTCATTCATTCAACAGAAATGTATTGGGTACTGTATATCCAACACCACCCTTGACTATGGAAAGTCAGCAGTGAACAAAACAGGCAAAAATTCTTTTCCAGTGGAACTTACACTCTAGTAAAGGATGACAAGCATAAAATCAATAAAATCTACAGTATGTTAGGTAGGAGAAAGTATTAAGGAGAAAAATAAAGCCTGGCAGGAGCACAGGGAGTGGGAATGGGGGTCTTAGATGTAAGGTTCCTAAACAAGGAAACTGTTAGGGAAGTAAGGCCAGGTGAGGAATGAGCACACAAAATCCACGGCCTCAGTGCTGCTGCTGGAGCAGAGCTGGCATCCGTCACCTTCCAGCAGCTGAAGAAAGACTGGTCCAAGATTAGTTTCAAATTAAAAATGTGATTTAACTTTTTAGTTTACTGAAAATTGAGAATTAAATATTTTATGTAAAAATGGTGTTAAAGCCTCCCCCAATTAGGTTTTCATTAGTTTCTTTAGTTTACATAAAAGTATTTGTGCATAATAGTCAGTATTCATATTAATCTGGATCTACATTTTTGATCTGAAATTATTTTATATTCAAGGTGTAATGTACGCCTACCACTTTTAAAACTACCTAGAATTTCATCATGGTAATATAGTGATAATTTATTTAGTTTTCACCTCATGGGATAATACATGCTAGTACTCTGTGGACGGTTAGGAGCTGAGAGATGACTAGGAGATGGTCTGCCTACCCCCAAAAATCAGACAGCCTACAGACAAGCCAGGAAGCACACTGCCATAAGTGCCACCAGAGGGGAACACTCAGCGTCTTAGGAGCAGAGGAAAGAGAAACCTGCCCAGGAGAAGCAGACATGCACTCCCCAAGCAGATCTTGAGTGTCTGGAGTTTTAACAGTTTGTCACCATTTATAAACAGGGCTGCTCTTAGCCTCTTTCAAAAGTTTATTTTTCTTTTCAAATTTGAATTTTTATTCATTCATTCATTCATTCATTCATTCATTCATACATACTTTTGGTACTGGGGACTGACCCCAGAGGCATTTTACCACTGAGCCCCATCCCCAGTCCTTTTTTTAAGTTTTGAGACAGGGGCTCACTAAGTTGCTTAGGGCCTTGCTAAGTTACTGAAGCTAGCCTTGAACTTGCAATCCTTCTGCCTTAGCCTCCCAAGTTGCTGAAATTACAGATGTAGAAAAAACTAAGGATAGCTACTGAATCAAAATTCTGAACAATCTATTTTCCTCAGCTGTTTCTCTGGATCAACCTAGGAAGTTGAAGAGGAATTCGCACAGACTAAAATCTTCCTGTATGACTCTCCTGACCAATAGATTACTATGTTAGCCACATCCCCTGGACACTGTTTCTATTTATAATTTTACTGCACTGTTTGAAGTTTCAAACTGAAGGACTGGAAATTTAATAAACTGGTCGTTGGTTGCAGATCATGTGAGAAGCACATTAGAGCCGGGTCCTGAACTTATTCCCTCTTTCTATTCCCTTACCACCACCCTAACTCAATTACCATCTCCTGTCTTAAGTATAGCAAAAGACCATGTGGTCTCCCTGCTTTCACCCTTACTTTTATATAATCCATTTTCTACATAGCTGCCTAAATAATCTTTTTAAAAATATAAATCAGACCAGTCTCTCCTGCTGCAATCTTTCAGTGGCTTACTATCACACTTAAAAATTAGGACCATTTCCTCTTATATGTAATTTTGTATAATAATGAAGGTCTCCTTCCATTTCCATGCAATTTCCCTTCTCTCTCCCTTTCCCTCCCACCTCTCGTCCCTGTTTAATGTTAATCTTCGTGGGGGAAAAAAAAACCAAGGGAGAGAAATGAATTACAATAGATGGGGTAGAGAGAGAAGATGGGAGGGGAGGGGAGGGGGGATAGTAGAAGATAGGAAAGGCAACAGAATACAACAGACACTAGTATGGCAGTATGTAAAAACGTGGATGTGTAACCGATGTGATTCTGCAATCTGTATATGGGGTAAAAATGGGAGTTCATAATCCACTTGAATCAAATGTATGAAATATGATATGTCAAGAGCTATGTAATGTTTTGAACAACTATAATAAAAATTTTAAAAAATTTAAAAAAAAATTAGGACCAAAGTCCTAATCGGTATGGGGTCTCCTTTGGAGTGATGAGTATGTATGGGGAGTTGATAGAGAAGTGATAGCTCCACATCTTTGTGAATATAGTGGAAACCACTGAATTACATATTTTTAAAGGTTGAACCTTACAATATATAAACTATACCTCAATTTTCAAAAATCCTATTTCTTATTTGACTTATAAAGGCATGCCTATACCCTGCTTATCAAGTCTCTTGGCCTTCAAGCCTCCCATTCCTCCTTCAAATTCACTTCCTTCACTTACAAGATCCTCCTTCTGTTCCTCAATCACTGATCTTGTTTTAGGACTTGGCACTAACAACCTCTCTCTAATTGGAATGCTAGTACTTCCCATCCTCACCAGTCGGATCTACTTTCATTCAAAGTGCAGCTCAAATTATACCTTCCCTAATAACCAATCTAAGGTAGCCAAGTAGTCATTTTCCATCACATCATCTCATTTCAATCCTCTGAATCTGTTCAATCATTTTCTAGTTTATTTATGTACTTGCTCATCTGTTTTCTCCACTAGTATGAGACTTCATAAGAGCATGGACTTGCCCTACATATATGATTAACAATTGCATCTCAGGGGTCTAACTCTAGAACAATACATGAACATAGTAGATATTCAATAAGCATTTGTGGGATAAATACATGTTGGCTATTTTTTATTATTGTTGTCATTATTGCTAGGCAAGCAGGGTCCCTTGTAAGTTATCTGAAGAGTTATGAATTTAACCTAAAGACTATGCAATGATGCTAGAAGAGATTTAAATAGGGAGTGGCATGCACAATCAGTGTACAATATATGGGTGTTCTGGCCAGGGTAATAACAACTCCCTTCAAATCACAGTACTAAATTTTTTTTAAGTTTGGCCATAGTTCTCACACCTAGCATTCACAAGAATCCCTACTAGGAACAAAATTAACCAAATTATATTATTATAATGTATGCATGTACAAATATGCATACATACACACACACATATATAATCTCCTCCTCCTGGAGGGCTTATGAAAAGAGGTTATCATGCCCTACCCACCCCTACCGCCAGAGTTTCAAATTCAGAAGATCTAGAATGGGTCTAAGAATTTGCATTTCTGTAAATTCCCAGGTGATGGTGAATCTGTTGGTCAAGAAGCTACACTTGGAGAACCCGGACAGAGCTCTTTCTAGGAGAAAAGAGAACTAGGATCAAATGGTGACAGCCTCTTCTCCTATTGCTCCAAGCTCTGTTTCCAAACTTGTAAACCCCTCACAGCAAAATAAAAGCCTCCAGCCAACTAGATCAAATCTCCTTGATGGCATTTTAGAATTCCTGTTGGTAAGGAAGGAGAAGGGAAGGGAGATGAGGGAATGAAGGGGAAGAGGATCTCACGCCCATTCTTCCACCCTCATTAGATTCTTCCTGAGCAGAACTTCACATAAATATTTTCTTCAACCTCTAAGATTTTTAGGAGAGTTCTGTTACCCCATGATAAAGCATCTTGGGTGGGATGCCTAGTCCCTTTGTCCAGCTTGAAAAACATGGTTATATTTGTGGATTTGAAAGATGCTTCTGGTTATAAGGATAAAAATGAATAGGAATGATACAAGATTGCAGACAAAAAGTTGTGAAACTATTAAGTAATCCAGGTGAGGAGAGAGACAATAGGCACACAGAGAATAGAAAAAAGAATGGTTTTGAGAGTTATTTTGGAAATATAGTTGATAGGAAATAATGACTAACTATATGTAGAGAGAGGAAAGAACCAAGGATGATTCCTTGGTTTCTGCACAACAGGGTGCATGGCATTTACTAACATAGGAAACATTGGAGAAGGATTTGCATTAAGGAGACAGAAGATAAGCCTCTTTTTTAGTCCTGCTGATTTTGAGATATCATAGATACAACCAGGTAGTGTGTCCAGGAGGCAGCTGTATAGATGAATATATGGGTCTGGCCCTCAGTAGACAAGTCCGGGCTGGAGATATAAATTTGGGAGTCATCAGCATATAGATGGTAATTAAAGCCTTGGGAGAAGATGACATCACCCAACGAGGGCATACAAAGCATGATGAGGTTTTCAACTTAAGAGTAAAATTCACTGATTCATGGGCTATCTGCATGCTGAGTTAATCACACCTGGGAAAAGCCTTGTTATTTGGTTGATGTGGCCAAATTCAAAGGCACTACCATTATTTACTGGAAACATTCTATTTAATAAAAGGCACTAGTGCCAATGATGATGGTGATGACAACAATGATGGTGATGATGAAAACAAAAACAACATGACAGCACTGGGTTCTCACTGCGTGCCAGACACTGTTCTAAGTCCTTCTCAGGTAGACTAATTGCTGAAAGTAGTTACAACCCTATGAGGTAGTTATTATTATTAGCCTCACTTTACCAGTGAGGAAACTGAGCAGAGAGAAGTTAAGTCACTTACATAAGGTCACATAATAAGTGGCAGTGTCAGGAGTCTGGTTCCAAGTCTGTGCTGTTATAAACACCCTACACACTGACTAAACCCAAATATTATTATTCAGAACACATAAAAAAGAAAAAAATTAACATATTAATGATTTTGACATACTTATTGAGAAATTCTTACACTAATTTACTCAATTCATTAACATAAAATCCACAGGCCATTGGAAAATGTAAATGCCTACTCTCTGTATTAACAGGTTCTTCCCATAGCTTTGTTTTCAACTTTTCTTAATAAACAAACAGATAACCTCTATTTTAGCTCTCACAACAACAACACACATTTTTGTGTAACTACTAATAACTAGTTTGTTAATGTAAAGATCATCTGTTCATCTTTTCTTAGAAAATACTTAATACTACTATTCAGGTATTTTAATGTCATTTTTTTCTCTTCAAAGTATTTTATTTTAGATAATTAATTTTCCAGTATCTCATATGAGGAAAAATCTATCATTTCCACTATGTAAATAAGAAAACCTTCCAGGCATGGTGGCGCATGCCTGTAATCCCAGCGACTCAAGAGGCTGAGGCAAGGATTGCAAGTCAAGAGGCCAGCCTGGGCAACTTACCAAGTCCCTATCTCCAAATAAAAAATAAAAAGGGCCAGAGGTGTAGCTCAGTGGCAAAGCACCCTGGGCTCAATCCCTAGTACTGCAAAGAAAAAAGAAAAAAAAACAAAAGATGAATTACTAGTCTAGGGGAGAGTAAACTTCAGAATCAAAACCCCAAATCTAGTCCCTCCTCAAAAAATTTCAAATATTCAAATGCATGAATAATTGACATCGATATTATTACATGATAAGTTCAGCTTACCTCAAAAGATCAGAAAGAGTAATTGTTTCTCTCTGCCAAAGTAAGGACAGATAGCAGAAGGCAAGTGTCCTCGGCACAGTCATCTTCACAACTCCTTTTTCCTTTCGTTCTGAATATTCAACTCCGTCAAGAGATCCAGAACAGACAGATGCTGATTCTTAGGAGATTAAGCAAGAGTTTTTAAAATATAAGTTAACTAATTTGGAATAAAAAATCAAAAAGGCATTTTAAATATCCTAAAATGAAGTTATAATTGATAATCTTTACAAAGATCAATTTGACAATAAAAAGCAATCAAAGGTTAGAAGAAAATCAGCCAAAAATGTAATTGAGGTCAGGCGCAATGGTATAATCCCAGCTACTTGGGAAGCTGAGGCAAGAGGATCACAAGTCCAAGACCAACCGGGGCAACTTAGTAAAACCCTGTCTCAAAAAAGAAAACAAAAAGGGAGGGAGGGGCTGGGTCTAAGGGTACAACTCAGCAGCAGTGAGCTTGCCTAGCATTCAAAAGGCCCTGGATTAAATTCTTAGTATATGATTTTTAAAATAAATAAAAGGATGAACAATAACAAAGCAAAGAAAAAATGTGTAACTCCTTTAATTCAGGCCTCAAATTGCATGTCCTCTTCTCAGAGATACCTTCCCAAACTCTTGAGCTAAAGCAGTACCTCCTCCCATCCCATCCTCCAGGTACCCTCCACCACATACATTACTGTGTCTTTATCCTTCATTAAGCAAATACTTATTCATCTCGTTGTTTGTTTCTCAGGAAATGCCTCTCTCTGAACTTACATTTTAGTAATGGGAGACAGACCAATAAACAAAAAAGGCAACTGACAGACGGTGGTGCTATATAGGAAAATAGCCACGCAGGGCCTACCTTGATGGGAAGGGAGGAGATGTGCAATTTTATGCTGGTGGTCAGAGAGATCTCTTTGAGAAGATGACATCTGATCAGAGACCCACCTGAATTCAGAGAAGAGACTAAGGCTCTCAGGAGGAACAACAAGTGCCTCAGCAGGAGCAAGCATGCAAGAACAGTGGGGAGAGGCATCAGTCACTAGGGAAAGTGGGAAGAGATAAAAGCTGAGAGAGAAAAAACTAGTAGGTAGGGCCTTGTTGGCCATGATTTGTATGTTGAGTTTTATTCTAAGTATGATAAGTTTCTGGAGAGTTTTAAACATAGGAGCAACATGATCTCATTTCCGTACTGGAAAGGTCACTCTGTCTGCTATATGGAGTTACAGGAGGGCAGGAATAGGAACTGGTCATTCTCCTAGGAGGAGGATGGCAGAGACTGGGCTTAAGCACTTGCAGATGGTAAGAGTGGCTGATTCTAGATCAATTCTGAAAGCAGAGTCAAAAGGACTTGGTAATAGACTGAATGTAGGGTTCATGAGAGAGAAGGAGAAGACAAGTTATGAATCTAAGGTGTTTGGCCTGAGCAACAAAATGAAGATCCCATTTACTGAGATAAGGGAGATGGCAAAGAGATTTGACAAGAGAAATCAAGATAGAATTGCAATGTTCAGTGTGAGATCTTCAATAGTAAGTAGGCAGGTGAATATAAACCTAGTATAGAGGAGAGACTAAAGATAGGGAATGTTTTACTTTCAGGATATGACCGGTGGTTGATCAAGCCATAGTATTAGTGGATGTCACCTAAAGGGTGAGGGTAGAGAAGCAGGGCTAGGAATGGCTCTAAGAAACTCCAAGTTTCCTTGAACAGAAACTCTGAAAATAATTTTTCAAAAACCCCTTTTTCAAATTCTATAAATTCTTCTTTCAGAGAACTTATCAGTAACCAAACATTTTATGTGTGCATTTATTATCTATCTCTTCTTACTATACTATAAACACCTCAAAGGCAGATAGTTTTGCTGACCATTCTGTCCCCAGAGCCCAGAACAATTCCCATAACAGAGTAGGAACCAAAAAAATATTCAGCAACAAACTGTTCAACACCTCTAAGATTCTGTCCTAAAGAAATGGTCTCAGAAACATGCAAATGTTTGCCAAGCACCTGTAATCCCAGGGACTCAGGAGGCTGAGGCAGGAACATCCCAAGACAGAGAACAGCCTTAGCAACTTAGTGAGGCTATAAGCAACTCAGAAAGACCCTGTCTCAAAATAAGAAATAAAAAGGTTTGGGGATATAACTCAATGGTAAAGTGCCCCTGGATTCAATCCCCAGTACCAAAAAAAAAAAAAAAAAACCCAAACACACACAGATTTAAAGTGAAGGAATATTGTGCAGCACTACTAATAATATGAAAAAATTTAGAACAACCTAAGCACCAAGAATAGAAACTTAATTAAGTAATTCCACACAATTGTATACTCCATAATAATTTCCACAATGCTTTAGCTCAGCAGTTCTCAAAGTACAGTCCCTGAAACAGTAGCATCAGTGTCATCTGAGAACTTAACAGAAACTTAAATTACTGTATTTTAAAAAGCTCTCCAGAAGATTCTGTCAAATGCCAACATTTGAGGACCACTGCTTTAAAAGAAGTAGAATGCAGATTTCCCCCAAATACTTACTGTTTTATACACACACACACACACACACACACATACTTTTCATATAGTCCTCTCATCATGTAAGGACCTCCAGTTAAGATGGCAGATTAAAAATACTTTAGCTTCTGCTCTCTCCCACTACAACAATTAGTAATTGTTAAAACTATAAAAATCCAAGAACAAATAACATGGAAAAGGAGATAACAGCAATAAATAGAAGCTGGAAAGCATATGGCTAGGTAAGGACTGCCTTGGCAGTTAGTGAAAATTAGATCCAAAGTGAGCAGCAGAAAGGCCAAAAGGCAATCTAATTTTTCACCAGAGATCCCTAAAGGTGGCTCAGGAATTGATTAAATTAGATACCCCCAGAAACTGGATGAGGGCAGGGATAACACCAGGAGGACTGCTTGAAAGTCTTGATTTAAAAACAGTTAAGGCTCGGGGATGCAGCTCTTGGCTACAGTGGTACAGCACTTGTCCAGCATTCAGGAGGCCCTGGCTTCAGCCCCATTTAACAATAAATGCAAAGAAGGGAAGGAGGAAGATGCCCACACACCCAGATTCTTAACCCAACTCTATACAGCCATGTGACTGCCCCTCCCCAATCTTGGCATAAAATTGGAAGTCTCTCCTCTACAGAGTAAAATAAAGGGTCTCTAGAATAAGGTAAGTCACCAACATTGCATGGTGGAAAATGAAAAAAGGAGAATTAAGTGAAAGTCCATGTGCTGAGTACTGTAACAAACTCCCATCCCCCTCCAGGCTGCTTCTTGTCCAGTTCCCAGAACATTGATTGCCAGGATTATACACTTGCTAAAGAGAAGACTCAAAGAGATTTCTCTGGGGAATCTGATCAACATGTTGGGGGTGGGGTAAATGGGTGGAGATTTAAAGATAACAATGGAGGTTCACTAAGAAAATAACCCATCTAGATCACCCCTGTCAACAGAGCTGACAAGACTCACCACATGCACAAAACTTTCGTGTGTGTCTCTCTTTCTGGACTGTTTTTATTTGTATTGGTGCTGAGCATCAAAATCAGGGCCTCTACTGATCAAAATCTCCTCAGCTCTTTTGTTTCCTCCATTCTTTTTTATTTCTATTTTTTTTTTAAATTTGTAGTTTGACACAAATCCTTTATTTCTTTACTTTTCTGTGATGCTGGGGATTGAACCTAGTACCTAGCTCGTGCTAGGCAAGCGCTCTACCACTGCACCACAACCCCAGCCCCTCCTCCATTTTTAACTAAGAGCCACCATAGATTCACTAAAAATCTGAAGAACGTCTCTATCATAAAAAAAAAGGAGTGAAAATAATCAAATCAGAGAGAAAATCATTAATATCCTCTGTGAAATAAGAAAAGGTGCTCCACAAAAAAAAGAGGAAATAAACCAGGAAAAAAGATTAAGTGAAATCCAGAAAATAAGAAAATCAACAAAAGAGAAGTGACAGAATCGCAGGATGGTAGTAAAAGAGATTCCAAAGTTGGCCAGGCCATAGGTCTTGGGACAGATGCTGGAGAGAATTCTTTCAGAATATAAAATTAATACAACATTTAAGGTAAAGAGGAGATTTTTAAGAACTGAGAGAAGGTATAAAGACACATTAGTAATAAATTATAGATTAGTACAAAAAGAAAAAATTATAAATTAGTAATAAATAGAAAAGTAATCAAATAACAATAATTAACTTAAGGAATATTAAAGGATACACAGAAAAATCATAGTAAGCTATATGTTTCAGTTCTGAATAGCATTTTTACATTTATAATCATTTAGGCACTAAATACTGATCTAGTTTAAAAAAAAAAAAGTATAATTGGATTGGCAAGATGGAGAATGAGAAATACAGAATCATGTTCTGGGGATGATCTGGGGAAGAGAGGCAGCAGGGATGTATGAAAGAGCTAAGACTCCATCTTCCACAATTGGGAATTCAATAGCTAACGTCCCAACCAGAAATTAAGATAATACTTGAGGCATGTGATTTGGAGATATAGACGTTACAAAAAATTGAAAACAGTGTCTCTTGGGAAAAGAACATTCAGGGGGATGGTGAACTACACATCCAAACAACATTTGTTGTTGCTGTTTTTGCAATTTTTCATAACAAGATTTGGAAATGATCTGAATGACACACTGTAGAATTTTAATTAAGAATTTAAAGAAAGGGGCTGGGATTGTGGCTCAGCAATAGAGCACTTGCCTAGCATGTGGGAGGCCCTGGGTTCGATCCTCAGCACCACATAAAAGTAAATAAATAAAATAAAGGTATTGTGTCCAACTACAACTAAAAAATAAATACTTTAAAAAACGAATTTAAAGAAAGCAGAAACAGTTTACAATTTTGCAAAAACAAAACAAAAATCTTTCCCTTTCCCTATATATACATGAAGAAAGAACTTCTAGATGATCAACCACAGCAGTAGTGGTTATTTCTGGGTGGTTCAAAAAACCAGTGATCTTATTTATTTATTTATTTTTTTAAGAGAGACAGAGAGAGAATTTTTTTAGTATTTTTTTTTTTTTTTAGTTTTCGGCAGACACAACATCTTTGTATGTGGTGCTGAGGATCGAACCCGGGCCGCACGCACGCCAGGCGAGCGCGCTACTGCTGGAGCCACATCCCCAGCCCCTGATTTTATTTTCTTTGCGACTATCTTCATCTAATAGTTCTGTATTGAGGTGCATTCATGAATTTAGCATAAAACCTAACAGGTCTAAAGATCATCATCTACTAAAAACACAAACAAAAAATCCTTAACAAAGGTAAACAAAACAATCGTGATGCTTTAAAAGTAATCAACGTCTTCTTTTAAAAGGCTTGCATGGTTTTAGAGTCACAGTATGTATGAGACTAATGAGTTTAAGGTTGCCTGAAAACACGAAGAAAATTCCAAAGAGTCATTGCTGTCCAATCATCCTCTGATTCTAACACTTGACTTATTTGGACACAAAAACTAACTTATCTGACATCTGTGTCACTGTGCAGTCCAGCAAGACATGGAGATATGCTGGCTGATAACAATTTTTAACCTTTGGCAAGTAAAGGTTTGCAAAGAAACAGTCCATACAAGAAATATTTTGTTTCAAGCTGGGGCTATGGCTCAGTGGTAAAGTACTTGCCTAGCATGGGTGAGGCACTGGGTTCGATCCTCAGCACCACATAAAAATAAAGAAAGAAAGAAATATTTTGTTTCAAATTTTATATTACCACTGTAAGCTCAAGATTTCAATAAACAGGGCTGGGGATGTGGCTCAAGCGGTAGCGTGCTCGCCTGGCATGCGTGCAGCCCGGGTTCAATCCTCAGCACCACATACAAACAAAGATGTTGTGTCTGCCAAAAAACTAAAAAATAAATATTAAAATTAAAAAAAAAAAAAGATTTCAATAAACAACGTCTAATACCAGAGAAGTTGGAGCCTATTTCCCAAAGAAATCTTATCAGCACATATCAAGATTGTTATAACCTGTAACAAAAGCCTGGTTAAGTTCTCTGTGGTCTGTTTTATAAAGAAAAAAATATACTGAAGGAACAACTAAAACAAATAAATATTTTATGGAGAAGGTCTATATCCATAATCTTAAGTATATTCTTAAATATTTAAAGTTATAGAATAAAATTAAAAAGTAAGACATACACATAACAGTAAATTTTATTCAGCTTGCTTTAAGCTATACTTAGAAACTGTACATTATCATGCAAAGTTACATTTTTTCTGCTACAAACTTCTTTGAAAATTCTAAGCCCACATTATACACACACACACACACACACATACACATTCTTTTTTGATCTAGCTTCCTTCTTTCTGGATCTACTTTCTCTTTATCTCCCTTCAAAAATCATACAAATTTACTCACCTGGAGATAATGTACCTTTTTAAAAACTGTACCAAAATTTTATTTAATTTGCCTTTTTCTCAGGCATGAGATTCAGCAAGTCATTCTTCATTAGATCAAATTCCCTTTCTTAGAATATCACAAGATAGGATTAAACTATTTTTAAGATGCAGTACTAGCTTTAAAATTTTGAACAGTTTAAGTTCTGATTTTTACCTGGTTGTGATGCTTTGGTGATGGGGAAAGGCTTTTGAGTTTGGGCATCAGGCTGAGACTCTGCTCCACTTTCAACAAAAGATAGATGGCTAACATCACTCAGCAACTCAGGCTCACTAGCCCAGTCCGACTGACTTAGGTCATCTTCCAAAACCTGTTCACAAAATAATTTAAATAAAAATATTGCACAGGAGTTTAAAACAGCTAATTTCTGTGAACTTCTTTACCATCATAAATACCATAAGAGAAATATTACAGAGAGCTGCCAAGTCCCTAACTCTGAAAAGTATTTACTTCTGAAACACAATCCCGGATAGCCCCTAGCAATGCTTCTTAAAGAAGGGCTACAGGGGCTGGAGTTGTAGCTCAGTGGTAAAGTGCTTGCCTCGCACACATGAGGTCCTGGGTTCGATCCCCGGCACTACATAAAAATGAACAAATAAAAATAAAGATTTAAAAAAAAAGAAGAAGAAGAAGAAGGGCTACAGACAAGGATGAGTGAAGAAATGCGGCCAGCAGAGCAGAAGGGTCTCCTCCTCCCCCCACCCCCACACTTCTATTATAGCATTAATATCCTCATAATGAAAACATCAGACAAATAATGGCTTCATGCACACTGTCTGGCTTCCTTCTACAAAACCTACCTGGGGAATTTTTGCTTTCTAATCTTGTTCATTCTGTTTCTCCTGCTTGAACTGTCTTTCTTTTCTTCTCCCTCTCTCCAATCATTACTTCGTCTAGTATGCTCTTTCCAACCCACTCTTTCTCATTTCTTTGAATTCCTATAGCACTTACTGTTTATAACGTATAATTGACAAGGATGTACCATCTCATCCCATTGGTTGATAGGTCACACACGCAGTGTGAATGAAGTGATCAGTGTCACTAAGAAGGTCAGCTGGCTGGCTAACAACCTCATTAGCTGACCTTACCTTGAGGAACTGGTTGCAAGCAAAAAGCATCAATATTAGCCCTTCAGGTCAAGAAACTTGATCCTATTACAGGTTGATAAGACATATTTAAGAAGCTCACTAGAGGGGCTGGGGATGTGGCTCAAGTGGTAGCGCGCTCGCCTGGCGTGCGAGCGGCCCGGGTTCGATCCTCAGCACCACGTACAAACAAAGATGTTGTGTCCGCCTAAAACTAAAATAAATAAATAAGTAAATATTTAAAAAAAAAAAAAAAAAAAAAAAAAAAAAANCTGCAAGTTCAAAGCCAGGCCCAGCAACTTAGTGAGGCCATAAGCAACTTAGCAAGACCCTATCTCAAAAATAAAAATAAAAAAAAAAAAGAAGCTCACTAGAGAATGAAACTTAAAAAAAAAAAACAAGGAATGGGATAAAATGCTGGCATTTTCTGTCAAGCATAACTCCTCCCTCCCTGTGGGAAAGCCACAAAAGGTAAGGCATGGACTCTAAGAAAACTGAAGCAATCAGAAGAAAACTTCTGGGAATGGGCTGGTGGCTCAGCGGTAGAGCACTCACCTAGCACCTGCAAGGCACTGGGTTCAATCCTCAGCACCACAATAAAACAAGTAAATAAAAGTATTGTGTCAACTACAAATAAGAAAGAAAAAAACCCCAAACTTCCACAGGCTCCTGCAGCAAGCGCCTATGAGCAGCTCACATTATCCTTTGCCCTCTTCCCAATTCTTCTGGATCATCCAAATTCCCACCTATAGTCAATTTCTCCATTTGTGCAATCGATTCTACTTCTCTTACCTATTTAAAGATAACACTTCCATTTTTTTCTCTCCATTGTGAATATTTCTTCTCTCCTGTATCATTCCATCAGTACACAAATATGCCCTCATTTATACTACTCTTTTAAAAACTTCCTCTTGACCTCAGCTCCCACACAATTTCTCTGTACTTCTTTGCAGCAAAATTCTTCAATAAAGTTCTGAAGTGCTATCTCGAATTTCTCTTCTCTCAATCTATCTATGCCCCAACTGCAATCAATTAACTCCCTGGTGACGTCCACCAGCCTTATGGTTTTAAATATTAGCTACTATACTTTAATTATGAAATATACTTTATCCCCATATTTTAACATCCTTGAAATCACAATGTAGATTATAATTGGTGGCACATCATGATTTAATCTGCAGCATTTTTTTTCTGAGTACTTCCAATAATGGTGTATCTTATAAACAATAGCATTCTAGATTTAATGATGGTAATGCAAACTGACAGCTTTCAAATTTCTATCTCTAGCCTAGACTTTTCTCCTGAACTACAGACTTAAATGTCTAACTGCACTTGACATTTCCTCTTGGATGTCTCACACCTGTCTCAAACTTTTAACATGCCCCAAACTGAATTCCTGATGTTCTTGTTCCACCTGCCATTTCAGTTGATGGTAACTCCTTGCTTCAGCTGCTCAGGCCAAAAACTTTATAGTCACCCTTTTCTCTCCCACACCCCACATCCAGTCCATCAGGAAATCCTGTTGGCTCTATCTTCAAAGTTTATCTAGGATTCAACCTCTTATCTCCAAGGATACCATTTGTTCCCAGCCCCCACCAGGGCTTACCTAGGGCAGTGCTTCTCAAACTTTAGTAGATAAAGAAAGCATCTAGGAGTCTGTTAAAATTCAGATTTAGGTTTGGTCTGGGTGAGGCCTGAAATTCTGCATTTCTTATCCATATCCCTGTATCTTCTCTCTCACTTCCTTAAGCTCCATCCTCAGGAAGGCCTTCCTGACCACCTGATAACACAGCATCCTTCCCTGCAGTCCCACTCTTATTCCCCTTACCCTGATTTATATATTTGCTTGTTTATTGGTTTTCTTTTGCAAGTTTCCAGTAGATTCCACCCTAGATTCCACAGCTCAAGGTAGTAGGACCAGGATTCAAATACAGGCCTCCTACTGCTTCTGAAATAGTCACACCCAAAGCACTACAAAAAAATATTTATTGGGTGTTTGAGAAGGTTAAGCTTCTAAGTCCTTTCTTTCTTTTGCAATGCTAGGGATAGAATCCAGAGCCCTGAACATGCTATGTAAGAGGTCTACCACGGAGTCACAGACCAGCCTCCAAGCTTCTAATTCAAAAGTCAGGGTTCCCCGTCCTTTCAAAAGACAGTATAGGAGCGGGGGATATAGCTCAGCCATAAAGTACTTGCCTAGCATGTATGAGGCCTTGAGTTCAATCCTCAACACCTACTCCCAAACACACACATACAAGCACACACGTAAACACACAACAGTATAGCTGTACTTTAGCAACTGAAATTATACTACCAATTTATATATTAGCTTAAAATTTTTCTTTGTGCTTATTTATTTACCAAGATTTGAGTGTGACACTAATACTGCTTTATCCAGATGTTTACTCAAACCAACAAAACTTTTTGGTTTTAAATCTTACGCTAACTTGAAAATATTTAAATGCCACAGAGAACCCTAGGTTTCTATTTTATATTTTCTATGTGTTAGACAAGTCCCAAATACAATCAACGAATACCTCAGCTAAGCTCAGGAGGCTGAGCTGGAGTATCTCAAGATGGGAGGCCAGCCTCAGCAACTTAGGACCTATACAACTTAGTGAAACCCTGTCTCAAAATAAAAATTTTAAAAAGTGGGGTGGGTTGGTGATGTAGCACAGTGGTCAAAAGCCCCTGTTCAATCCCCAGTATCAAAACAAAACAAAACAAAAAACAACATAATATAAAAAATCTCAGCTATGAAATCTTAAGATCAAGTTGTTACTAGTTTGGTTGCTATTTTCTCTTCTAAATTGTCATCTTAGAACCATACAGTATCTTTTGCTTTTCTTGAGAAGTACCTGTCTTCTATATCAAGATAGGATAATGTGTCATAACTCTGACCATAAAATGTTATTTTCCTGGTACATTCAAGTTATTTTTCTTGAGTTTAAATTCATAGTGTCACATTTTTAAGAAGTTTCTCAAACTAATTCCTTAATTTTTCTTTCCCCTGTAATCGTCTCCTGCATGACTTGCTTACTCTAAACTTCTCACTCTTTAAGACCAGCAGCACTGCAGATACTAACAGCTCAGAGATGCCTCCTCGTCTCACCTCTGTAACCTCTTCCTTTCACACAGACCTGGGCTTCTCGGTGCCAGGTCACTGAACTCTGCATGTTGAGCCTGAGGACCAGAACAAACAAGGAAACACAGGAACAAATTCCCAAGCTCTTAGCAAATGGGAATCAAACAGATTAAGAATCTCTTCTTCTCAGTCCTGGAGGGCAAGTACTGCATATCAAACACAGCAAACTGGCCTTTCTTAGCAGTGGAACTGTCTTTAAACCAAACAAATGTTTCATGACACATCGGCAAAGCAGTCAAAAACAAGCTGCCAAAAATACAGCTGCTCCAGTAGATGTAGGGAACGGGGTACATGGGCTTATTTTTCCCTCACATCAAGGCTTCTGAGGGCTGGGGTTATGGCTCAGCGGGAGCACTCACGTAGCACACGTGAGGACCTGGGTTCGATCCTCATCACCACATAAAAATAAAATAAAGAAAGGTACTGTGTCCAACTACAACTAAAATAAATATTAAAAAAAAAAAGGCTTCTGAGAAGAGATAACTGAGCTGAATCTTGAAATGCCAGGTAAAGTAAATAAGTACTCCAAGCAAAAAGAGTAACATACAAAAAAGAAAACAAACAAACTTTTAATAATAGCACATTTAGAAATTCCTTAAAATTTCTACCTAGGGCTGGGGTTGCAGTTCAGTGGTAGAGTGCCTGCCTGCCTGGCACTTGTGAAGCACTGGGTTCGATCCTCAGCCCCACATTAAATAAATAAATAGTTATTATGTCCATCTACAACAAAAATATTTTTTAAAAAGCTTCTATCTAAAAAATTAATTAGTCTAATAAGAAGTCAAAATTCATTTTGATGTCTAAATCAGAGACCCTGTCCTGGACTAAACTGAAAGCTTCTTCACCAAAATCCTCTTAAAACATCACAATCCCATACTCAAACTACTCACAAACCCCATATTTCCAGCTCTGTCTCACAACACATCTTTTAGTCCCACTTCTCAGACTTGTGACTTACCTTAGCTTTCCTTCCACTGGTATACATTGGGTTTTTACAATATGCCTGCTTGCTCTTCTGAAGGTAGCGCTTCCAAAAATTATGTAAAACTTCATTCTAAGGTGGAAGGGAAATGAGTGGTGATTCAGGTTATGACAACAAATGTTCAGGTGCATATGTACCACAGAACCTCTTGTACTTTATATACTGCTTTCACCTAAATGCCTGCTTTTCCTCAAGTAGAAAGATAGCATAATAGCAGGTATGTGGGGAAAATGTAATAGCTCTTCTTAATCTTACATTTCAAAGAAGAAAAGGACATTATAGATCACTTAGTTAAACCCTTTCTCTTACATTTTAATTAAGGATCAGAGAAAGAAAACAACTTATACATGACTATGTTTCTAGTCAGGGTCAAAGCCCCTAGCCCCTAGCACTAATAATGATTTCTTCTTAATTCTACTCTGAATCTTACTCTTCCAGCAATGAAATGTAAAGGTAACATCTAGAAGACTTACCTTTAACTGGAAGACTTACCTTTAACTCAGGGCCCACTCCAAGGGCCTTTAGGGCTTCTGCTTGTTGGTAAAGTATGTACTGAAAACCTTCACACACATACCAATCCCAGCCTTTTTCTAAATGACAAATAACCACATGTTAGACTTTGCACTCCTAATTTACTAACTCGATGCTACTACATAATTACAATTTGTGTTCATACACTGTAACTTGAATTTTTCTGTGCTCCTGAATAGTTTCAATTCTTACATTCTCTTGTTTCTAGTCTGGAAAATTTGTACACAAATGCTAAAATTAAGCATTTTATATAATTTCATATTTAAATGTTTTCCATCAACTGTGATTTTTCTGAAATATTAACCTATAAGGGAGAAAAATAAGTAGTTAGCACACTAAAAAAGTGAAAAAAGTTTTTGAAATGATATTTTACCAGACATTGTCAAACAGAATCCTAAATGAAAGCACTCAGTCATTGCTTCCATCACTCACAATAGCCCAGCAAATTACTTGGCAAAAGATGACAAATATCAGGATCTGATAGTCCAAGAGTGTGAAAAAGGCAAAAAGAACATTCAAAGAAAATAAGCTGTTCAATGGCATTCTACTTTTGCAGATATAATTTTACATTATAGGGAGAAACTGAAAGCAAGAAATCTAATACTTCCTGATCTCTGCCTACATACCAAGTGCGTACTAAAGTATTTTAAGTAAATTATTTTCTTGAATCCTCAAAACCATCCTAAGACATTATTAAGAAATATGCCACCACAATAGACGGCAACAGACAGAGCAAATGTTAAATGACTATGGCAACCAGTTAAAGAAAACATTAAAATTGTAACGCCACGATGTGTTTTACTCCTCATTACAGGATAAATATAAGTATGTTATCAATTCTTTAAAAACAGCTTCTGAAGTCTGTTACTGTCTTCCAGAATCCTTCTCCCATACACATGGCAGAGGACTCAACCCGTCTCCCCTACTTGAATGTCTCAGTGTCTCCCAACACCCCCCCCNTATATATATATATATATATATATATATATTTGCACAATATTTTATGTATGTGTTATCTTCACAGCTGCCTCATGTAGAAAAGTCTACTATTATCATTACCCTGGTTTCAAATTTGAGAATCTGGTCCTAGGTCATTAGTCACAAAAATAAAACGCTTCAGTGGACTTTACCTCCAATTCTTCTCAATAATGGTTAATTATATGTACTCATTAGATTAATAAATAGATTATCTTTCCAAGCACACCCATGCTGAGGCTATTTTAAGGGAAAATAATCTTCCTATTTTAAAAGGGTGTGCTCAAAATTCAACATGAGAAATGGGCTTCTGAAAGTTTATTGTGTTTAACTCACCTAACTACAGTTGAATGATTGTGGACAATAAGCATTTTCCTTGAAAAGCGTAGAAAATCATATTTCTAATCAATAATAGACATGCAACAGAAGAATATATGCCAGTAGATAAAAATAAATGTTCCTTTTGCTATTATTATCTTTTGCATAATAGTTGCTCCACTGGAAAAGCAACTCAATGACAGTAATAAGGATTTAATAAAAGGTATGCTTTAATACATCTGCTTCCAATTTTACCATCAATTGTTACCAATTTTAATTCAATTTTGGAATATCTGCTGTAAAGCTAGCATTTTCTCTAGAATCTATTTAAACTTCCATTCCATGCCCCCAAATCATGACAGTGAAAGATGTGAATAAAGAATGTTAAGTGTGAGGCTGGGGCTCAGTGGCAGAGTGCTTGCATGTGTGAGGCACTAGGTTTAATTTTCAGCACCGCATACAAACAATTAATTAATTAATTAAAGGTCCATTAATAACTAAAAAAATTAAAAGGAAAAACAAAAGTTAAGCACATATGAAGAACGAGCTTACCATGCTTTCTTTTTCTTTTAAGCCCCCTGTTGATGGTTTTTATCTTGGCATTAGGAATAGCATCAGTGTTTATGACTTCCTTAGATCTCTATAGGAAACAAACACAGACCTTATGAAGGTTTTACATCTCCCATAGCATCAAGTATGCTCTGAGAAGTATAATAAACCAAATTGCAAATGCCAAGACCAGTTGTGGTCTTGGCAAAATCATATAAGTTGTAATATTCTGGCTAAACTTTATGTTGCTTTTTCATTAACAATTTCTTTCTTTCTTTTTTTTTTTTCCCCCCCAGGGCTAAGGATGGAACTCAGAGGAACTCAGGGCCTTAGGTGTTTACTAGGCAAGCATGCTCTGCCACTGAGCCAAATCCCCAACCCCAACAATTTCTTGATTCTTAAAACAGTGCCTAAACATAGTAACCACGAAGTGTCTGTTAAATGAATAAACTTTATTTTAAATCACTGATTAACTCTATTAAACAAAATCAAAAGTCAAATTTACTTTTTTTCTTTCCTCCACGCAAAACATACTTGGGCATTAAAATAATTTCTGTATTTGCCATACTATTGATGCCTCTTTTTCCATGTGTTTGAATATTACTCTATAACTGCTTTCATGTCTAAAATTATAAAAGTACTATTCTTTGTTTTTAGTGAAACTTACAGAATTTTAGAATGATTAACTGATTAATATAATTCATACCAGTCTTTTTTTAATATTTAGTTTTTATTATAGATGGACACAATATCTTTTTTTTTATATTTGAAAACATGGGAAGTAGTTGTTTATATGGTAGTCCATTTATATCAGTATTACAGAATCACTTCAAATATGAATTTAATCTCCTAAATTATTTCTAACAATTTTTTTCTGCATGAGTTTTTAGTTTGCACATAAACAATGTGTAACATCAATTATGATTTTTTTAATAATTTAGATCAACCTCCTTACCCTACCTTCATAATGTTTCTATATCAGATTCCCTAAATTTGAGCCAATATTTTGTCTAATATAACATTTGAAAAATCAGAGAAATTGGACACAATATCTTTATTTTATTTTTATGTGGTGCTGAAGATCGAATCCAGTACCTCACACATGCTAGGCGAGCAGTCTAGCTCTGAGCTACAACCCTAGCCCCATACCAAAGTCTTTTTCTTCCAAATGCTCTCAAGATCAAGTGTCTAAGATTCTGGCTTTCTCACAACCAAAAATGAATGAAATTTATCTTTAACTCTCATTAGAAATAAAAGATGACAGGATTTTGGGGATGTAGTCTATCTAGTCACAGAAAATATTTTCAAAGCAATTTTAGTGTACTAGGTTGGTCACACTGAGAACATAAGACATGTCAAAGTAAATACAAAAGCAGTTATCTAGCAATAACAAGTAAAACTTATAAAGGATAGTCAGGAAAAAAAAGGTTCAAAATACAGATTATACAAAATGTGAAACAACAAAAAAACTAGAAAAAGCTAAATATCTAAAATTAGAGCTGTAAGTAAATTACTGAATGATTATATTAAGGAATTACTTAGAGTCAGCAAAAATATCTGCAAATGTTTAGAATATCACAAATAAAAAGATCTCAGATCCCCTTACCTCTCTCATACATAGGAAAAAAAGACAAAAAGGAAATTCTTGGGCTGGAGTTGTAGCTCAGTGGTAGAGCACTTGCCTAGCATGTGTGGCACTGGGATTGATTCTCAGCACCACATAATCAAATAAAGGTCGACTGATAACCCCAAAAAAATATGTTTAAAAAAAAAAAAAAGGAAATTTCTGAAATGTGTTGAGATCATTAATTTAAGCTTTCATCTTCACAATTTCAAAATTTCCTACAATAAACATGCATTGCTCTTATAATCTTAAAAACCTATTAAACTTATATAATTCCAGCCTATACACTTTTATTAAATATCCATGAAATATCATAAAAATATCTATTATTTAAGTTGGCCAAATTTAAGACCTTACATTTTTTTTCCTGGATAAAACACATCAATAAGTCTCCTATTCCTTAGCAATTTGGAAATCTTTTTCTCAGACTCCATAGAGTGCCTAGAGCTAGAAGAATCATACACAGAATAAGCTGGAAGACAATGAAAGGGATAGAAAATTGGGTAATTTGTATCATGATTTCCATTTTTCAAAGGTATAACCACTATCTCACTGCTCATTCCCCTCCCACTGGGTTTCAACACCATACTACACAATGCCAGGGAGCACTAACTACATCACATTCTATGTAATGAACACATCTGCACTGCCATAAAGCCAAGAGTAACGACCAAAGCCCTGCAACAGAGTTTTGTCTATTTTATGGAAGGAAGCTCTGAGCTAGGTTCTTGGCCTTTATAAAAAATATGCTGCCCACTTTCAAGAACTCTACATTCTTGACACATTTATTCCATGTGAATTGACAGTCATTTAAATGTGGAGCTATTCAGTGGTATCAGAACTTTTTTTTTTTTTTTTAATATTTATTGTTTAGTTATTGGCAGACACAACATCTTCATTTGTATGTGGTGCTGAGGATCAAACCCGGGCCGCACACATGCCAGTCGAGCGCGCTACCGCTTGAGCCACATCCCCAGCCCGGTATCAGAACTTTTTAAGATAAAAAATAATCACAGTCGGGGCTGGGGATGTGGCTCCCGCGGTGGTGCGCTCGCCTGGCATGCGTGCGGCCCGGGTTCGATCCTCAGCACCACATACAAACAAAGATGTTGTGTCCGACGAAAACAAAAATAAATAAGTAAATATTAAAAAAAAAATAATAATCACAGTGAATTTAATCAGCCAGAACAAATAAAAGGAATTATCAAAGACAGAAATAAAAGAGACAATGAGTTATGGTAGTTAAATTTCTATTAAAAATAGTATGCTGACTTCATCTGCTAATGGCAAGTCTATTAGGCCACAGGCTTCCTTCAGCACATTTACGTTTGCACTGTGGTCTAACAGTGAGTTTAGTGTCACTAAACACTAGTGCCTTAATATGCACCAAAGCAGAGGATCAAACTGCATATATTTCAAGTGAACAATCTGAGGTGCTTGCGTATGTACATATATTTATATATAACTCAAGATACATAGTATCTCCATAAAACCATCACCATAATCAAGATAAATGAACATCTTTTTTACACCAACAATTTCATCAGAGAAAACATCTGGCCTTTGGTTTTTTGGGATTGGCTTATTTCGCTTAGCATGATATTCTCCAACTCCATCCATTTACCTGCAAATGCCATAATTTTATTTTGTCTTAAAGCTGAGTAATAGTTATTATGTATATATACCACAGTTTCTTTATCCATTCAATCCCTTTGAAGGGCATTGAGCGAGGTTGGTTCCATAGTTTAATTATTGTGAATTTTCCATCCAAACATTTAATAAAAGTTAGACATTTCATTTTTAGAATGAGACAAGGTCAAATGCCAGGAGCTGCTCCATTTGATCTTTAGGTTCTTCGAGAAGCTATAGAACTTGTTTTTTTGTTTTGTTTTGTTTTTTAAATGTAATAGTTCCAATCAGTTATGCATGACATAGAAAGTTCTTCGATTCATTGTACACAAATGGAGCAGAATTTTTCACTTCTCTGGTTGTAGGTGAAGTAGAGTCACACATTTGTGTAATCATCATGTACCTAGAGTAATGATATTGGTCTCATTCCATCATCTTTCCTACCCCTTTGCCCCTTCCCTTCCTCCCCTTTGCCCCATCCAAAGTTCCTCCACTTATTCCATGGGCCCCCCCAATATGTATTAGCATCCACTTATCAGAGAAAACATTCAGCACCTGTTTTTTTGAGATTGGCTTATTTCACTTAGTATGATATTCGCAACTCCATCCATTTACCTGCAAATGCCATAATTTTATTCTCTTTTAATGCTGAGTAATAAGTACACTGTGAATATGTACCAGTGTCTTTTTACATTCATCTGTTGAAGGGCACTTAGTTTGCTTTCATAGTTTAGCAATTGTGAATTGTGCTGCTATACACATTGAAGTGGCTATGTTACAGAAGTATGCTATTTTAAGTCTTTAGGGTATAAACCGAAGAGTGGGATAGCTGGGTCAAATGGTGGCTCCATTCCAAGTTCTCTAAGGAATCTCCATATTGCTTTCCATATTGGCTGTACCAATGTGCAGTCCCACCAGCATTGTGTGAGTGTGCCTTTTCCCCCCACATCCTCACTAACACTTATTGTTGCTTGTATTCTTTTTTTTTTTTTTTAAGAGAGAGAGAATTTTTTTTTTTTTTTAAATACTTATTTATTAGTTTTCGGCAGACACAACATCTTTGTTTGTATGTGGTGCTGAGGATCGAACCCGGGCTGCACGCACGCCAGGTGAGCGCGATACGGCTTGAGCCACATCCCAGCCCCTTGAGAGAGAGAATTTTTTAATATTTTATTTTTTAGTTTTCGGCGGACACATCTTTGTTTGTATGTGGTGCTGAGGATCGAACCCAGGCCGCACGCATGCCAGCTGAGCGCACTACCGCTTGAGCCACATCCCCAGCCCCAAATTGTTGCTTGTATTCTTAATGATTGCCATTCTGACTGGAGTGAGTCAGAATGAAATCTTAGAGTACTTTTAATTTACATTTCTCTAATCACTAGAGATGTTGAACATTTTCTCATATATTTGTTGATCTACTGTATATCTTCTTCTGAGAAGTGTCCAGTTCCTTAGTCCATTTATTGACTGGGTTATTTGTTTTTTTGGCTTAAGTTTTTTGAGTTCTTTGTATATCCTGGAGATTAGTGCTCTATCTGATGTGCATATGGTAAAGATTTTCTCCCATTCTGTAGGCTCTTTCTTCACATTATTGATAGTTTCCATTGCTGAGAAGAAGCTTTTTAGTTTGAATCCTTCCCATTTATTGATTCTTGATTTTATTTCTTGTGCTTTAGGAGTCTTGTTAAGGAAGTCAGGTCTTAATCCGAGGTAATGAAGATTTGCTGACCCTGTGTGCTTTGAGCAAATTCCTTTCCACAGAGCAGAGTCCTATTAGCCTATCCAGCAGTAGACTGTCCATACCTTGATTATTTTGGTTATACTGGTCTGAAGATGTGGTCACAGGACCTAGAGCTTCTAGTGTGACATCTCATTTACCAAAGTTACAAAGGACAGTATAACAATTTCTATCTTAAGAAGCAGGTGTGATGCGGTAAAAGGAACCATGGAGTTAGAAGACTCAGGTTCGAGACTTGGCTCAAAACTTGCAAGAATTTGGAAAACTCATTCAATTCTTGAGCCCCACTTGCTCCATCAAAAATAGGCACAACACTATATCTCACAGGTTGTTACGAGAAGGAAATGAGATAATAGATAAGGAAATACTTTGTAATTTGTATGGCACAATAGAAAGATAAAATGAAAATAGCTCAACATAACTTGAAAAGCTCATCCTCAATCTAATTTACAAATTCCTTAATTCAAGAGTGAGAATTTAAAGACTACTTAAATTCTTAGAATTTGGGTACTGTGTGAGTGATAAAGTTCATCAGTTTTTTTGAGAACCACTAGGCTGAAACTGCAATTTTTAAAACTTAAGAAAATTCATAAAAAACATGTTACTTACTTCTGTAACATTGTGACAAGAAGTGCAATAATATTTGCCTTCATCAGTAAGACCCCAAGAGACAGCAGCACATTGAGAACAGCGTTCTTTAAACTCTTCCTATAGAAGAGGGAAAAGGTGTTAATATAAAACCACATTCAGTTTAAACCCTGCAGTTATTAGTTCTACTTGGAGGGTTCCTGTCAATTTTACCCTATAAATTAAAAAAAAAAAAAAATCACAGAAAATATATCAGAGATATCTGTTAAGCAAGGAGAAAAGCTCAATCTCTTAAGCAGTATGAAACTCAATTGCAGACAACGTGCTAAAATATGCAGTCTGTGAGGGGAGAAAAAAAAACATGATAGGAATAAACTGAAATAAAGACAAATAAATAAAACTCCTTGAAAGTGCTAAGAAAAAAATGGTGAAATAAAAATATAAGTAAGACTTTAAAATTACATATACCATTTAGAAATTCCTCTAGGGCATTAAAAACACATACCAAAATGAAACTAGATTCTTGTTGTTTCTAGTTTTGATTTATTCATTCAACAGTATGAAAAGTATCAACTACATGAGAACTGGGCATTTTACTAGGTGCTGGGAGTCAATGGTGAGCAAAAGAGACTTGGAACCTACTGGTAGCAAATATGTATATCTTATGGTGAGTAACGATTAAGTTCATCAATTTAGCATTTAGACCTTAACCATTCAGTCAACATTGATTGAACGGAGTATGGTGGCGCAGGCCGGTAATCCCAGAGACTCAAAAGGAGGATCCCAAGTTTGAGGACTGTCTCAGCAACTTCGTGAGGCCTTAAGCAATTTGGCGAGACCCTGTCTCATATAATAGATACATACATAGGTCTGGAACGTTGTCCTGTGGTACAGCGCCCGGGTTCAATCCCCCATACCCACCCGACCAAATTCCGCGAGCCTGTTCTGGGCGACTTTCTAGCACAGCACTGCCTCTGTACGTCCAGGACCTAACTTTCCGACTCTCAACTCTTCCGTGTTGGACTTATTATCATCATTGATCTAATTACCAAAAACTCATTTAATAACGTCAATGGATACAGCATTTTAGGTAGTATGTAAAAAAATGAATGCCAGATTTATTTTGGCAGCTTGGTAAAGCTGTCAATGACCCCGCACTGACAGGCCTCGAGGATCCTCGGCCGCACCCAGGCCAGCGCCAGGAGGACGCACGGGTGATCCCGGGGAGAGGGCAGCTGGGCAGGTGGCCCGGCAAGCGCGTGGCGGCCTCCTCCCAGACGCGCCCAGCCAACCGCCCTCCACCCCAGCTCTGGCCGCGCCCGGCCTGGAACGCAGCGCACGCGGCCCGCCCTCCCCATC
>NW_025999977.1:54335567-54411666 GCF_001458135.2 Marmota marmota marmota
AGCGCCGCTTCCGGGAGTCGCAGGAGGAGCCCTCCGGCCGGAAACGCAAACCCCGGACTCTGAATTCCGGGAGCCCGCGTCCGTGCGCTGGGACGCTTTGGCGCTCTCGGGCGAAGCTCCGTGAAGCGCGCGTCCGCCTCCGCCTCCGGGACCACGTTCCTTCTTGGGTCGCGGTGAACAAAACCCTGCAGCGAACCAGCGGGCGATTCGGACGCGCACCCCGCTGACGGCTGCTGGCCCCAGTCCACGCGTTCCTCAGGCCGCCGGCGAGGCGACGCCAGGCCGGGTTCCCGCGCGTCCCCCGGCCCTTGCCGCACTTTTCTGGGAGAGGAGTCGAGGCGGAGGGAGGAGCGCGGCTGTTGAGTTAGAGGTCTGATCGCGACCCTCCCGCCTACTGTGCCTCCTTTCCTCCTCTGTAGGAATTAGGCACGACTGCGGGCCCTTGTAGTTGGGCCTCACCGAGCGCGGGCGCGCGCGGCCGGCCTCGTGGGCCCGCTGAACCCGGTCCCGGTCCGGCCTGTCCACAGAACGGGTGCAGGGCCTGGCACTCAGACCGAGCAAAAGGCCGCCCTCCCGGGGTTGCTGTTCTGGTGGGAAGAGAAAAAAGGAGACACGGTGACGTTGAGCGGTGGTGTGCGCCAAGGAAGGGGCTCTCAGGAGCCGGTCCCACTCGAAATGGGCCATCGAGGAAGGTCTCGACGAGAGGAGAAGAGAGCTTCGACCTAGGCACACATTCCAGGAAGTTTGGGGCTGGAGATGGGTCTCAGTGGCAGAGCGCTGGCCTAGCATGTGTGAGGCACTGGGTTTGATGCTCAGCACTGCATAAATTGAGGTTCATCATCATCTAAAAAAAAGTTCGAAAAAGAAGGTTATACTGAAAAGTAATGGAAAGGAAAAATTTAAAAAGCAATTAGTAGAGAAAGCAAGCATTCAATGGAAAGGAGCGTTCACAAACTAATGTTAACTCTGAAAGGACTGATAAATTTCAATAAACCTGAAAACATTGAACAAGAAGAAAGCAAAATTAACCAACACTGAGACAATAAAAGTGGCATCACTACAAATACCATAAACAAATAAGACGATATTGTGAACAACCAAGAAACTAGACAATTTAGAAGAAAACATGAGTGATCCTGGAAAAACACGAGTTATCAAAATGTATACAAGAAAAAATAAAACCTGAATATGGTGGCTAAGCACCTCTAGTTTCAATCACTGATAATACAAAAAGAAGAAGAAGAAGAAATAGAAAATCTAAATGATCACAGCTATTTAGGATTTCAACTCCAAAAGTTAAAGAATACTGTCACAAAGAAAATGCCAGTCTCCAATGGCATGGTTAGCTGGTAAGTTCAATCAAATTTTAATAGAGAAATAACATACATCTTACACTCTCTTATAAGCAATGGAAAGAGAAAGAGAACTTATCAGCACATGTTATGAAGCAAGCATAACCTTGACACCAAAACCTCTTCAAGGATGTTTCAAGATAAGTCAAAATTAAGATCTATCTCAGAAACTTGGCCACAAAAGTTCCAAATAAACAGCAAATTGAACGTCTGTTCTTTGTTGTATTCATCAATACATAAAGAAGACAATACAACCAAGTTGTGTTTTTTCCTAGGAATGCAAGGTTGCTTAACATTTTAAAAAAACTATAAATATGACAGAGTAATTGCCTAGTATCATGGTTTAGATGTGAGGTGTCCCCCAAAAACTCATGTGTTAGATAATATAAGAACATGCAGAGATGAAATGTTTGGGTTATGAGACCTTTAACACAATCAGCGCATTAATCCCCTGGCAGGGATTAATTGAATGGTAACTGAAGCCTGATAGGGTGTGGCTGGAAGAGGTAGGTTTTGCGGGGGCATGCCTTTGGGGTATATATTTTGTATTTGGCCAGTGGAGTCTCTGCTTTCTGATCATGTCTTGAGCCTGAGCTGCTTCCCCTCACCTTCCTCTTCTGCCATGATGTTCAGCATCACCTTGAGCTCCAGGAAATGAAGCCTGCTATTTATAGAATGAGATCTCTGAAACCTGAGCCCCCAAATAAACTTTTCCTCATCTAAAACTGTTCTTGACAGGTCTTTTGGCCACAGCAGCAAAAAAAAAAAAAAAGAAAAAAGACAACTGACTAAAACACTTAGCATGTGTAAGCTCTAGGTTCAATCCCTAGCACCACTAAATACATACATACATACATACATAAGTAAATGGAAGTGTGATCTAGATAAAGAGTAATCTAGATAGAAGGATAGAACAAAAGAGCAACAAAATTGAATAGAAAGTCTGGAAAAGGACCCAAAAGTACATATAAAACCTGATTTACAACAATAAAATTCAGTAGGGAAAGAATAGTTTTTTAGGGGCTAGGGTTGTGGCTGTGCGGTAGAGCCCTTGCCTCGCATGTGCTGATGCTCTGGGTTTGATCCTCAGCACCACATAAAAATAAATAAACAAAATAAAGGTATTGTGTCCATTTACATCTGAACAAAAAGTTTTTTTAAAAAAAGGAATAGTTTTTAAATAAATTATTCTGGGGCTGGGTGTGGTGACGCATGCCTGTAGTCCAGCAACTCCAGAGGCTAAGGCAGGAGGATCTTGAGTTCAAAGCCAGCCTCAGCAACTTAGGGAGGTGCTAAGCAACTCAGTGAGGCCCTGTCTCTAAACGAAATACAAAATAGGGCTGGGGATGTGATGCAGTACCTCGCGTACCCCTGAGGTAAATCCCTGGTACCCCAAAAAATCAAATAAAAATGGTTCTGGATCATCTGAATGTCCAAAACAAAACATTATTGACCCCTTTCTCACACAAATTAGTTTGAAAGGATCATAGACCTACATGTGGCAAGTAAAACCATACAGCTTCTAGAAAAAGAAAAAACTACAGGCAAATATCTTTATGACTGGTGGAGTAGATTTTGTAAACAGGGCACGAGAAGAATTGCCCATGAAAGAAAAGATCATGAAATCAGATTTAATTAAAATTCAGAACTTCAGTTCATCGAAAGACATCAACGAGGCAAATTAAAGACTAAGGAGATATTCATAATGTATAAATTCAACAAGACACATAACAGATGAAGATTTCCTAAAAATCAATAAAAATAATATTTCCATTAAAAGTAGAAAAAAGAACAGGTATTTCACAAAAGAGGAAAGCTAAATGGTTGCAAGGATGGCCTGAGGCCTGAGTCTAAGCAACTGCATTTTAAACTCCAGTTTGAAACCTGCAGTCTCACCTACAGAGCCCTCCAGTGTGGCCCTCAGGCACAAACAAGTCACTTCTCCCCACCCTGACAAACTCAGAGTGAAGCCTCTGGCATGCTAGTCTCACCCCATAACCAGGAAAGGCAAAAAGATCAGGGTGGGACCACCAGACCAGATGCTTTAACCCCAGGGTAAATGACATAACTGAGAGACTCAGTGGCAGCTGATAGGGATTAAAAAGGAGGTCAAAAGCCCCAAAATTTGGTATAAATAATGGAGCTAATGAACAGACATTTAGCCAGACTAGACTGATGCACACAAGTCTGAGAGCCTGATGAGGACCTGGACTGACATCCCAACTCTTCTCATCTGCCTGATCCTCTGCATTGTTCTTACTACTCTCAAAATCTACAGCAGCCTCTTGACATTGGTGAGAAAAGTACATCTCCCTATGACCACCTCCTCAGCCAGCCGTCAGCTCCACCCAAGGAGAAGCCTGCCTTGGTTTCTGATCTGATCACCATGGTCTGAGTGAGTGTGCATCTGCTGGTCTTAAAGCCTAAGGCTTGAGACTTTTGATCTGACACTTGAGGTTAGCACTCAGAGGGAAAGTCTGTCATGAGCCTGTCATGATTGTGTGTGTTTGAAGTGCTTAGACTTAATCTAGAATTGTTTGCTGTGAATTGATTATGTCTACTGCAGTGCCTAGCATTAAGGATTATTACGTCCTTGATTAAGAACCTATATGGAGCTGGGGTTGTGGATCAGCGGTTAGAGCGCCCGCCTAGCACGCCTAGCATGTGCGAGACTAAATAAATAAAATAAAGATATTGTGTCCAACTACAATTTAAAAAAATTAAGAAAAAAAGAACCTATAGAGTGAAATTGTATTAAATGATTTAAGTGAATAAAACATTGAAAAGGGCAGAAGCACGTGGACATTCTTTATCTCTCTTCTGACTGCATATGTCGCGCCTTTGTCTGCTCGACAATGGTCAATAAATAAATGAAAAGGTGCTCAATACCATTACTCATCATAAAAATGCAAATTAAAACCACACTGAGAAATCACTGCACATACAGCTGAGTGACTAAAAGTAAAAAGACTGGCAATATCAAGATTTGGCAAGAATATGGATAAATTGACTCTCTTCTACTACGTGATGAAGCATAAATTGGTAGAAGTATTGGGGAAGTAAAGCTGAATACATGCTCATTATGACCCAGCAACTCCACTCCTGAACATATAAAAGAGACATGAGGGCTGGGGTCGTGGCTCAGTGGTACAGTGCTCGCCTAGCATGTGGAAGGCCCTGGGTTCTATCCTCAGCACCACATAAAAATAAATATGGTAAAGATATTGTGTCCAACTACAACTAAAAAATAAATATTAAATAAATAAATAGATAAAGGGCTGGGGGTGTAACTCGGTGGTAGAGTGCCCCTGGGTTAAATTCTTTACCAAAGAAAAAACAAAAACAAAAAACTGCTATATACAACAACATAAATGAGTTCATGAACATAACAATGTGCAAAAGAAGCCTGTAACAGATTAAAAGTGGCCTTGAATTCTTTTCTACTCTTCCCATTGAAAAATGCCCTCCATTGTCCCCCCCAGATTTGGCCAGTAGAGAGCTATTTCAATGATTTTGCGCGATTTTCAAAGCAATGTCTTTGCAGCTTTTGGTTTTGCTCTTGGAATACTCATTCCTGAAAGTCAGCAGCCATGGCAAGAAGTCCAGCTGCCTGAGACAGCGGTGCTGTGAGGAAGCCCAAGCCTGCCATGTGGGATGGAGAGGCCACTAGAGAACTTAAGTATCACACAAGTGAGCGACCAACCCAGTATGAAGCCAAGTGAATGACCCCACATGTTGCTAAGTGGAACAGGAGAATTGGGAGTGAACAAAATGGGTATTGTTTTTTGTTTGTTTGCAGTACTGGGGATTGAACCCAGGGATGCTCTCCACTAGGCTATATCCCCAGGCTAAGTAGCCCAGGATGGTCTTGAGCCTGAGAGCCCCCTGTCTCAGTTTCCCTAGTAGCTGGGGGTTGGGCTATTGTCCCCCTGCTGCCAGTACAGGGATTAAACCCAGGGGTGCTTTATTACTGGGCTACATCCCCAGGCATTTTATTTATTTATTTATTTATTTTTGAGACAGGGTCTCACTAAATTGTCCAGACTGGCCTGGAATTTGCAGTCCTCCTGCCTCAGCCTCCAGAGTTGCTGGGATTACAGGCAAGCACCAACAAGCTCAGCTTGACTATTAATTTAAGTCACTAAATTTTGAGGTAATTTGTTACACAGTAATAGCTAAACTGTAAAATTTGGTTCTTAGAGTCAAGGGTGATTTAACAAAACCAAAAACATGTGTCCAAGTGTATTCCTATCCTCACATCTCCTCCTCTCCATACAATGTATCCAAAAAAAATTTTGAGCATCATTCCTATTATATGTGTATGTGTTTTTGTGTACACGTGCAGGTCAGTTGTAGTGATATATATTCTAGAATATACATACTAGAAATACTAGAATGATGACATAAATATTTAAATAATTTGTCAGCATAATGACTTTCAATGAAAATATTAGTAATAGGTATATAATGAAAGAGTTCACTATTTTTTTAAATTATTTTAAATTTACCACAGTGTCATATAGAGGTTTGTTGTTCTGGTCTTATGTTCAATTTATTTTAATAACTTTTACTGAAAGTTGCAACAGTAAAAGATGTTTTGCAAAGGCACATAGAGCCAAATGTTTCATGATAATGGAGATGTTTGCAAACACTCATTGACTTTTTTATTGGTTCTTTTTAGTTATATATAATTTGTTCTAATTCAGGCCCTACTACTTCCCTTCCCCTTTCCCTCCCTCCCCCTATTCCTTTTCCTCTATTCTACTGTTCTTTCTGCTATTTACTTACTATTTAAATGCGGAGGTGTGCCTGACACACAGAGAATAAAACAACAACAACAAAAATGTCCACCTTGTGAAGCTGATGCTCCATCTGGGGAGACACAATAAGTACATAAGTACATATTTATAAAATACTTTGGAGTAAAAACTGTTGTGAAGAAAAATTAAGCAGGATACAAAGTGGAGAATAGATGTGGGAGGCAGGGGGTGAGGGCTGCTACGGTAGACAAGCCACCTGGGGACACTTCTCTGATTAGAGGTAACATTTGAGAGGACCTTAAGCAGTGAGGGATCCAGCCATAGTACAAAGACCTTGAGATGGGAAGGTGGCCTTTAATAAGAGGGCCTTTAATAAGAGGCAAAGGTGGTAGGGGCTGGGCCCAGAGCTGGAAGAGGCCTGGTAGCCTATAATAAGGCCTCCAGGTTTTATTCTCAGTGAGTCAGAAAGCAGGGGACTGACAGGACCTGGCTTACATTTCAGAAGGCTGCCTCTGGGTGGGTGGAGAAGAGGTTGTAAGAAAGCAAGGGGAACAGGAGATCCCTTAGGAGGGTCCTAAAACAGTCCAGATGTGGATGCTGGCAGGTGACTGTGGTGGTGATGCTGATGAGAAGGGGACAACTTCTGGGTATATTTCAAAGGCATAGGCAGGGGCTGGTAGTGTAGCTCAGTGTCAGAAAGCTTGCCCAGCATGCACAAGGCCCTGGGTTTGATCCCCAGAACCGCAAAAGAAAAAGTATAAGCAAAAAGTCTTTCCCAGTGGTTTGGATGTGGGCTGTGAAAGAGACGAGTTGAGGATGACTACAAAATCTGGGTTTGACCCACTGTAAAAAGGCAGCTGGCCTTTACTGGACAGGAAGACCATGTGTGGGTATGCAAGAGTTTAGAAAGAGACACAAGATCCCAGTCTGAGATATGCTGAAGTAAGTGATGCCTATGCCAGGCCCAGGTGGAGGTGTTGAATACCATGGTAATAGATGGTTTGATGTTCAGGGAACATGGCACAACTGGAGCTATAACCTTGAGAGTCAAGAACCTGGACAAGATTACTGAGGCTGTGGGTGTCCATAAAGAAAAAGGTCAGGGGACTGAGACCAGTAAAGGAGCCCAAGAGGTAGAAGAGAAACCAGTAGCACAAGGTGTCCTGGAAGCCAAGCAAAGAAACCACGCACAAAAGCAGGGAGCCATCACCCCTCCCACAATCCTGAGGATGCAGTAAGAGGAAGATGGGCACTGGTCACCAGACCCAGACATGAGCGTCACTAGTGACCCAGACAAGAGCAGCTTCAGTGGAGTGTTGTGAATGAAAGCCAAAGAGAATGTGATCAAAAAGACAGAGGGGAGGAGAGTGTGGGCCACTCTTCAAAGGACTTGGTTGCAAACAGAGAAGCCATTGCCTATAGATGATGTAAAGTGAGAAGAGACTCTCATTATTTTCTAGGCTTGCTTGTTCAAGATGTTTGTCAGCTGATAGAAACAAGCCTTTGGAGGGAGAAAGCGAAAATGCAGGAGAGAGAGGCAAGGGTTTCAGGGCTGTCATTGAGCTGACAGAGGATGGGGATCCCAGCACAACTGTTCATCTGCAGCAGGGCCAGGAAAGGGGAGAGCGAGGCAGAGGCCACCCGGAGGATGGGTGGAAGGTCTCTTCTGATTGCTGCCAGTGAAGCAAGTCCTAGCTGAGGTGGGGATCGGCGGGGTTCTGTGAGCATGAAGAGGCGTCAGAGGTATAAAATCTCTTGGAAACAAGAGAGGTGAATCAGAAATCTAGGAAACTGCTGGCAGCGTCAGGGGCCCGTTGGTTTTCATAGTCACAGATAGAAAGATAAAGCCAGTTGGCACTCCTGAGCGCATTTTGGTAAAACTTCTCCTTTACCCCAAAGGGACAAATTAAGTGCATTCAAAATTCCAGAAAGGTCTGGCAGGTCTTACATTACTGACATCTCTCTTCATCCCAGGGCTGCTTCCCTTCCTGTTTAAAAAGAAAGAAGGTGGGTAACTTAACTCATCCGTGGGTCTGACATGTCCTGGAAGCACTTTGCCATGAGATATCCACCAGCCTTCTGTGGGGAGCAGAGGACTTTCATGGACATTCACCAGCTCATTCCAGATGATGACAATGATCCCACCATGTCTGCATGGCCTTGTGTTTATGGAATTAATGACACCATGTCACTCTGCAGCAGGATGTGCCCTTCTGCCTTCAACTTTGCTGCTACTTCCTGCTGGAGAACGAGGCAGTGGAGGGCCCTCCTGGCATCTTACCTCAGAGTCCTTTAATTATTCTAGTCAAAGCACACATTTCTTCAGTGGTTACTCAGACACAATTTAACACAAAATACTGTTTTTATCAGAGAAATTATTTACTGCCTAGCTTATGTGCTCCCTGGTGCATCTTCCCATTAGTGGCTCCTCACAAGAAGTCCTGTCTGCATCCAGTTATTGAAATGGAATCGAGCCGCTTGCAGGAGCGCTGATGTGTTGGGAGCGTTTCTTTTTTTTTTTATCCACTTGCATAGCAGAACTTCAAATGGCAGACCTGTGTCATTTGTTCTAAGACTTGTTTCTTTGAAATCTTCAGCAATGTTTTCTATGTCTCCAAAAAATATTTGCTACGGTATTTGTCATCTGCATGTAGCCATATTTACCATGGCAGGATGGTAGAAGACATCAATATAAAATATTACTTTACGGAATGATAAATGCTATAAAATAAATCAAGAGATGAATACAGAGTGACTGGGGTGGGGAAAGTGAAGAGAATTTCTATAGGGTCACCAGTGAGACCCTTCTGAAGAAGGGCCATTAGAGCAGAGATGGGAAGGGACGAGGAGCAGAGCAAGAACATGGGGAATAGATCCTGGGGAGATGAAAAGGCCCTGAGGCAAGAACCAGGGAGAGCTTGAGTAACAAAAGGAGGCCAGTGTAGCCAGAGGGCAAAGGGTGAGAGGCATCAATGGGGGCCTCTGGACTCAGGTCTAATGGCCAGTGGTCTTCAGGCCTAAAGGGCTCCTGTCCAGTCAGGACGTCCAGACAGCCTGGATCTGTTTGCTAAAATAATAACACCAGGCATCCCCCCAAGTCCTGCCTTTTAGCCACCACCATGGGCCCCTGGCAGGGAAGAGAGGAGGGTCTCCTGGTGGGTCCACTTATGCCAGCCAGCCAGCCAGCAAGCCCTGCCCTGGCCACCAACCCTTTCCCCGCATGTGGGGATTACAACTCATTAATTTGGCCCTGAGAGAATGGGGGGAGACTGGGGAAGCAGACCTTTCCCGTGGGGGCTCCACCCAGGCCAGCCCTGTCATTGGGGTTGGAATAATGAGCAGCCTGAGATGGGGAGGCCACGGAGGGAGGCAGGGACTCAGGATACACGCAGCCTTCTCACTGTGGCTCACTGCAATCCGCCTCCACTTGAGGGGACACGTTTGTTAAAACCCACTACACACCTTGGAGTCAAGGGCATTAGCAACATTAATGAAGTGAGAGTTGACGCCTAGCTAGCATTTTTTGTTTTTTGAGCCAGGTGATTAACTCATTTGAATATCATCATCATCATCATCAGTCCACTTTATAGATAAAAAAACTCAAAGAGGCCTTTTAAAATTTATGGCAGTAGCTGAGATAGTAGTCAAAACCAAGTAGCCTGGTAGAAGCACAGTGTTAGCCACAGTGTTTAGATTCTGTCAGGAAGGACTGGAGACCACCTAACTAAACACGGCATTCCATAAAAGGCTTCTGCGTGTAGCCGGTAATGAGATATTGAATATGTAACAATCTCAGATGATATCATAGGGATCAGAAAAAAACTAATGTAATTGTTCTCTATTGCTGGGGACTGAAGTTTGATTCATTATCATAAACAATATTGTTGTTATTAATAGAAATTCTCTGTTTTTAGACTAGAAGTTACCAAGTGGCTACTGATTGAACAGGGAAGTTACTGGAGGAGTTTAATGTGCTTTCCTCTGTCAAATCATAGCTCTGGTGGCATTGTCATTTCATTAGTGAGAACATGTGAAGCTAAAAGATCATGCCAATAATTTATGAAAACTAATAAATAACTTAGGAATTATATAGATTTGATAAATGCTGTTACATAATTTTGTAAAAAGTTTTATTATATAAATAGATATAGTGCTGCAGTCCGGCTGCAGCAAAATAACCAGGGGGTGACGAACAACTTGTGTACGTTGATACAGCAGGAGTGGGAGCCGTTTATTGTAGGACAACAGAGGTATTTATACATTCCACACAGCTTATCTTAATTAACATAAACTTGATACAGCAGTCAACCAATAAGGAATCTCCACACTTTATGGCTCGCTGACGTTACTTCACAAACCACTCCCTCTGGCATTTTGCCAGGCACCATTTTGACTTGTTTACAGACCCTAACATTTCTCTGGCAAAATGCCAGGCGCCATCCTGACTTGTTTACAGATTCTAACAATATAGTTTGGTTTACTTAGAAAATACAAAGGAATATGAGTGTGTGTGTGTGTGTGTGCGCATGTGTGTGTATGTGTGTGTGTGTAATAAAGAATATATATATTTAGTGCTAGAGAAGGAACCCATGGCCCTCTTGCATATGTTACACAAACATCTACCCCTGAGCTATATCCTTAGCCTCAGGAATATATTTGTAAATTTTAACTTACATAGAAATGTGCATATGGATATGTATTCCTCCACTTGTTGAATATGGGTATTTTGAATTTACCTCTGAGGCCACAGTTAGGCTTTTGATTTAATTATGATGTGTTAAGAAGTTGGGGCTGGGGATGTGGCTCAAGTGGTAGCGCGCTTGCCTAGCATGAGTGAGGCACTGGGTTAGATTCTCAGCAACACATAAAAACAAAATAAAGATATTATTACAAAAAAGAAGTCATTGAAGGATTTTTTTTTTTTTTTTTGATACTGGAGATTGAACTCAGGGTGCTTAAACACTGAGCTACATTCCCAGCCCTTAGCCATAAGGCGCTTGCTAAGTTGCTGAGGTTGGCCTTGCACTGAAATACCCCTGTCTCAGCATCCCCAGTCAGGGGATTATAGGTATGTACCACCATGCAAGACCCATCAAAGGATCTTAAATAGGAGTGACATAGTCTAGTTTATGCTCCAACGTCACATGCAGGCTGCAGTGTAAAGGCTAGACCAGTGAGGACCTGGGTAGAATGGGAATGGGCTGCCATGGCTTTGAGTTGGTGGCACTTGGTGCTTGGACTGGGCACCATATGGGGCGAGAGGAACAGATCTATTTTGAAAGTAGAGCCAATGATGGAATGGATGTAGCTGTGAGAAAAAGAGAATCAAGGATGACGTACTGGTGTGGGTTGGAGCCCATCTATGAGAGGGCTGTGAGCAGACCTGGAGGTATATCAAGATTTGGGATGTGTTATTAGGAAGACATGTTTATTAGAAATACTAGGGGAGCTACTGAACAGGAAGCCGGACACTCGAGACTGGAATTGTGAAGAGAGGTTCTACCTGGTAGTGTGAAGTCAGTAGTCACCAGGGTCTAAGGAGGATTTAAAGCCATGGGATGAAAGAAGACTCCTAGGGACCGAGAGCTCATGGCAGATGAGAAAAGGGAGCCCAAGGCTGGGACACAAGACACTGTAGCCTTAGAAGTCAAGCAGGGCAGAACAGTCAAACAAAGATGTTGGAGAAGGAGGAGAACAGAGGATTGTGGTGACCAGAAGCCAAGTGAGGAAAGTGCCAAGAAAGAACTGTCCAATGCCTAAGGGTCTGGGGAGCTCAGCATGGGACTCAGCAAATGCAAGGCCTTGACCAGCGTGATTTCAGTCAAGCCGGAAGGAGGAGTTTGACGGGAGGGGTTCAAGGCAAGGTGAGAGGAGGAAGAAAGTGGAGAGCAAGGGACCACAATTCCCTACAGGAGGAGCCAATAGCTGGGCAATAGCTGAAGGGAGCTGTGGATGAATGGAGGGGGTTAAAAGGCCAACTAGGGCAGTATCTTGTGTGCTAAGGCAAATGAAATGTTGGTTATGCAGGAAAGGAAGGGGAGGATGACAGGATAGCCTTGAGTGGGTGAGAGGAACAGATTTGGCCCCAGATGAGGCCACCCCAGGGGCTGCATTATCTTCTGTGACCAGGTCATGGGAATTCAAGGAATGTGGCCACCTTGTAGCCAGGCTGGGACCCTGATCTGCTGATGTGGCCATGTTAGAGCTGGTTCTACCTCCCTCTCCTTATGTCCTGGCCCTACCAACATCATCCTTGGAACCCAGGACAACTCAGCTAAAAGTTTAAAGGGTTCTGTGGAGTGTGGATTTGCTAGGTACTATCTCAAAGAGGCCACAGAACAGAGCCCCTGTAATTAAGAGGGTAGATTTAGATACTGGCCCTGACAACTACCCACTGGCGGCTATATGACCCGGACAAGTTATGTCTCTGAGTCTCAGTTTTTCTGCTGTACTATAGGGACGGTAGCTTTATTAAACCACCTTATGAGGTGGGAAGGTACAAATGTGATAATAGATATGCAAGGGCTTCTTCAAAACTTTGTAAACTGAAAAATGGGGTACAAATTCCATAATGTGTCATTAGGTTTAATTTACTCCATCATCCCACAAAACAACTTTGTCAAGGAGGCATTTCTAAGGATAAATTCCTGTGCCACTTCTCTCTGTGGGCTTAATTTTCATAACTAGACCTAAGTTTTCTAAAGATAAGAAACAGGTCTTGACTCCTTACAAGAACCTCCCAATTTCATTACTGACATAAATACATCACTTCAAGATCATCTGTTGAAAGGGAGGTGTAGACATATTATTATCTTCAAAGCTTTCTGGGAACCTATTAAATGCTAATCACAAAGCATAGGGATATTCCAGAAACAAACACCATCCTTGACACTCCTCTTTCATATGAACCTCTTGCTCCCTGCTGGAGAGAAGAGAGTACTGAGTGTCTCCCACCCCAACCCCAAATGCATCCTCTGAGTGCTCCAAGACCTGCTTGTGGCCTGGCCTGTCCATAGCTGAAGCAGAACCCCCCTGTGATTTGCATGGTGTTACAGAAGAAGGTAAAAGAATAAACACTTGCTAGGTCCCTACTGTGTACCCAGCACTGTCCCAGGCCCATGATCCAAGTCATCTCATAACTAAGTTGGGAGGTAATCATTATCTGGTCATTAAATAGTAAAGGAAACTGGGGCTCAGGAGGTCAAATCAGGTCACACAGCAAGCTGAGAGGGAATCTGGATCAGTTCTGCCTGTTCCAAAGAGCAGACTCTTTCTGCTAACGGAGTAGCTGCTTTATAAAATTTTCCTTAGTTAGGGAATGGATGAATGAATAAAGTGCTCTGATTGCGACATGGCTTTGTCAAAGGACATTGACTGGGAGTGAAGGCACAGTCCCAATGAAACAGAGCAAAACAGCCTGAAATGAGAGAGAGATACTCAGAGTGTGGCTTAAATAAATCAGGAGTCTCCCCAAGTCTTGAATGATGGGATCTCGGCAAGTTGCAGAACCTATGAGGGGTGCGGGGAGACTGGTTTATCCATTTATAGTCTTGAGGTCTTTCTCCTCCCTCCCTCCTAGGAAGGAGAGTTCACAGACACTGTGACTCTGGCCATGGTCTTTGAAAGAGGAGTTTGGCTTCAGACCATCCAGTGGTGAGGCTTGGTGACATAACTTGGGAGACCTTGCACAAAATGAAGATTCTGGAACCACTGTTCAGATATCGGTAGGAATTTCAAGATCCTAACAAGAGGGTTAAACCAAGCAGGGTTCTTCTGGGAGCAGAATCCTGGGGCTTTGCCAGGATTTTGCCTGGGGCTTTTTGCACTGTGGGGCCAGCCTTGCCCACAGCCTTTGGTTATGGAGAAGGGTGGAGACATTCAAAACAAGGACCAAAAGGATTGGTAGGGCATAAATAAATAAATGATAAATAAATAAAATAGTCATGGAAACCAGGTTCTGCTTTTTTGAAACATAAAATTTCCAAATAGAAAGAGTTTCCAGCCTTCATCTAGTCCTGTTCTTTCGTTTTCTAGATGCAGAGATTGAGATGCAGACTGAAGCAGAGACTTGGGAATGTGGGGCGGGAGGGGGGTACTGTGGGGGAGGGAAGCTCCCTCTGAGCCTCATTTGGGCTCCTTAGCACTGAGACAGGGCAGCCAGATTGAATAAATGCATTGTTTCTTTTTCCCCCCCTCCCTAACCCATACTAAAATAACAGTAGAATAAGAAAGAGTAAGTCCTCAAGAACCAAAGGTGTGGGAGAGAAGGTGGTGGTCAGTGGTTATTGAAGAAGAATGTGAAAGTGGATGGGTGGGACAGGGGCAAGCTCAGCTGAAAGAAGAATAGAAACCCAAGTATTGATTGCCTTTCTAGAACACCAGGGCCAAGTTTATTCCCCACCCCAGCAGGAAGCTGGTCTTCCGTGCAGCAGATCTGGGAGACTGACCTGTGGGATTCTTCACGACCAGTTTGAAACTCCATCCTGTTAGGACCCAAGTCTGGCTACATGCAAAGAGCTTTCTAGGTTCTAGAAATCCAAGAGCTGATGGCCAAGAACCTCAAGACAATGAGGGGAAAGCTTCTAACATAAAAGAAAACAAAACAGACAAATAAATGGGAAAAAAGAATTTAGACAAAGTAGAGACAACTTCAAACTAACACTTTCCCCCAGAAGGGCAGAGATGATCTTGTATCTACAAAACAAGAACCAGGAAGCTTTAAAAATGCCTGAAAAATGGGTTGGGGTTGTGGCTCACAGTAGAGCGCTCACCTAGCACGGGCTGGGCCCTGGGTTCCATCCTCAGCACCACATAAAAATAAACAGATAAAATAAAGCTACTGAAGAAAAATCTCTTTAAAGTTAAAGACATGAGATACAAATAAAAATTTAATATGAAAAAAAACCTTAGAGAAATTTCCAGAAAATAGAAAAGACCCAAAGATGGAAAATAGTAGAAAAGAGATATTATAGAGTAAGAGGCTAAGCCTATGAAGGTGAAAGTCAACCACCAAAAATGCCAGAAAGAGAGAAAAGGAGATAAATTTGCCAAAGAGTTAGTAGAAGAAAATTTCTTAGAACTCAAACACAGGCTTCCAAATCAAAAGGCCTAGCTCAAGAAATGAAAAAGACCCAGGGTCGGGTGTACCATTGTGAAATTTTACAATACCCCAGATTCAGATAAGAGTTTATAAACTTACAGAGAAAAAAAGAGAATCAGGAGTCAACAGACTCTCAATAACACTGGAAACTTGTGAACAAGGAACCAATGCCTTCAATATTTTAATTTATATCAGACACTTCTATATTCAGCCAAATCATCAGTCAAATGAGAGTAGAGTAGGGCATTTGCAGATATTTAATAATTAAAATAAACTACTTCTCTTGTATCTTTTTTTTTTTTTTAAACTGGGGATTGAACCCAGGACCTTGCACTGTGCTAGGCAAGTGCTCTACCTGAGAGTTACATCCCCACCCTCTTAGTGAGCTAGTGAGGAAGGTAGTCATCCAACAAACCCAGGAAGTAATCAAGAACAGAACACATGGAACCAGAAAACCAGTTATTCTAAAATGTAAGAGACAGGGTGAGTCCTTTGTTTCTGTTCAAAATTATTTTGGCTATTCTGATACAATTTTTAAATTTGCTTACCAATTTTATCTTAAAGTTCGGCCAAGATTCTGAATATCTTTGTGTTAGATCTATAGATCAACTTGGGGGATAATTGGCATTTTAACAAAATTGAGTCTTTCAATCCATGAGCATGGTGTATCTTGCCATCTTGATGTGCTAAATGAGCGCTCTGCTGCTGAGCCACAACCCCAACCCATTTTCTGGGCATTTTAAAGCTTTCTGGTTCTTGTTTTGTAGATGAAAGATCATCTTTGCCCTTCTGGGGGAAAGTATTAGATTGAAGTTGTCTCTACTTTGTCCAAAATCTTTCACTCCATGATCACAGTGTATCTTGCCATCTTGATGTGTAAATGGGAACACATGAAGGAAGGATGGCTTGGAGAAGAAGACCTCCAGGAATAAAGGGAATGTGGTATTTGAGGTTGTGGAAAACGTTATTGGCAGAATCAAGGCAGACTTACTACAGTATCAGGACAAAACAATGGTTAAGTATGTTGGAAATCAGATAAATGGGGGGAAGGGGAAATTAATAACTCCAGTGTAAGTGAAGCCCTGAATAAGAAAGGTGTTCTAGGCAGAGTGGTAATGGCTCCCTAAGGAACACATTTGCCAGATCATAATAAAGATGACCTGACTGTTGATTGAATGAAATTGTTTTATACTTGTGTTGACAAGAATAGGGGAGAGGAAGTGGGAGGTTATGGGAGGTCTGAGCCAGTACTTACCATTGTGGGAACTCAGGAGCAGTGTCTCAAGAAAGAAACAGAAAGACAAACTTTATACTTGTAACTAGCAGGCACTATAGCTCTGAAACACTAAATGTGAAGCTACCATGTGGCTAGAAGAATGACTTTTAAAAAGCAAAAGATGAATCCAAATGCCACCAGAAATATCATTCATTTATGATAAAACTCGTCAATTTGGTTTTGTTTTGTTTTGTTTGGGTGCTGGGGATTGAACCCAGGAACACTGAATTATATCCCAGCCCTTTTTCTTTTTTTATTTTGAGACTGGGTCAAATTGCTTAGGTCCTCCCTAAATTGCTGAGGCTGACCCCAAACTTGCAATCCTCCTGCCTCTGCCTCCTAAGCCACTGGGATTATAGACACATGCATTGCTGGGCAAAACTAATTTTAAATGTACAGTGATGTGTTTTGACATGTGTGTGTAGTAGTGCAACCACTACCAAAATGTGACTTAGAACATTATAGTCAATGACACCTGCTGTCTGCTGTCACTACAGGCTTTCCTTTTCTATAACCTTATGTAAATGGATGCATAAGTTGTTTTTTTTTTATATCTGACTTTTTTTTTGAGAGAGAGAGAGAGAGAGAATTTTAATATTTATTTTTTAGTTTCGAACACAACATCTTTGTTTGTATGTGGGCTGAGGATTGAACCCGGGCCGCACGCATGCCAGGCGAGCGCGCTACTGCTTGAGCCACATCCCCAGCCCTTTTTTTACCCAGTAATGCTTTTGTGATTCATCCACGGTAGTTCATACTATTAGTTGCTAAGTAGTATTCCATTTAAATGTGATTTTTTAAAAATCCATTTCACTCTGAGCAAAACTACTTTGAATGTTCATATACCAACTTTGTATAATATGTTTTCACTATAGTTGAGAAAATGTCCAAGAGTGAGATTTTTTAGTCATATGGAAAGTTCATGGTTAACTTTGTAAGTAAATGCTGAACTGTCTTCCAAAGTGATTGCATCAACATGTAGGAGAGGTCCTATTGTCCCACAGTCTCACCAACAGTTGGCATTGTCAATGTTTTTTATTTTATGCACTTCAGTGGTACATAGTGGTGTCTCCTTTTGCGTAAATTTTCTTTTGCCTCATGACTAATGATGTTTTCACGTGATTATTTGGCATTTGTAGACATTCTTTGATAACGTGTCCACTCAAAATTTCTGCCTAATTTTAATTGTCTTTTATTAATACTGAGTTGTGAAAATTCTTTGTATTTTGTAGATATACGCCTTTTTTGAATATGTGTTTTGCAAACGTAGTCTTCCAGGCTGAGGCTTGTCTTTTCATTTTTGTAATGGTTCTTTAAAAGAGAAGACATTTTTAATTTTGATGAAGTCCAAATATTATTTTCCTTTACAGTTCTTGCCTTTCACATCCTACTTTTAAAATCTTTGTCTAACCCTTCTGATTGTTTTTTTTACAAGGTCTACAATTTTAGCTGTTACATTTTGGCCTATGAACCACTTCAAGGTAATTTCCAAGTATATTGTGAGATAAGGGTTAAGGTTTATTTTTGTCGATATGGTCAATCAATTATTCCAGTGTCTTTTATTGTCAAGGTTACCCTTTCCCACATTTAATTGTGTTGGCACCCTTGCTGAAAATCAATTGACCCTGTCGATGTGTGGGTCTATTTCTGAACTTACTATTCTGTCTCACTGATCTATATGTTAACCTTTAACACCAACTATATTGATTATAGTTAGTTTTATTCTAGGCCTTGAAACCAGGCAAAGTAAGCTTTCCAGCTTTGTTTTTTTTCAAAATTATTTTGGCTATTCTGATAAATTTTTTAAATTTGCTTACTCATTTTTTTTAAAGCTCTGATTTTGAATATCTCTGTGTTAAATCAAGAGATCAACTTGGGGAGATAATTGGCATTTTAACAAAATTGAGTCTTTCAGTTCATGAGTGTAGTATAACTTGTCACCCATACTCATCTTTTTAAATTTCTCTCATTAATATGTTGTAGTTTTTAGAAAGCAGTTATTTCAAGTATTTATTAAATTTGTCCCTATTTCATAACTCTCTCTCTCTCTCTCTCTCTCTCTCTCTCTGTGTGTGTGTGTGTGAGAGAGAGAGAGAGAGAGAGAGAGAGAGACTCCTTTATGTTCCCAAAGTTGAGCAAAAGAAAATTGGTTAATTAGGGATTGTGGTTAGCTGAATTCCAGTTAAGTAGGATTTTACTGTATTTGATACTCACACTAATAGCTCTGATTATGTCACACCCCATGTTCAAAAACCTTCATTGGGAAATAATTATGGGATGTGGTCAAAGAATGGAGGATCCATTTACTAAGGGAAAAACTGGGAACAACCGAGCAGGCTGATTAAGTGAATGGTGCCATTTTCTTACAGTGCAGCTATAAAAACGACGTTACGCAACAGTGGTCTCCAGATGGGGCCAGGGTGTCCTACAGGGTCAGGAGGCATTGCAGCCCCCACGCATGTTCTCATGGCAGCTGCTCTATTTTTATCCCTTTTGAACATTGAAATTCCCAGTGGGATTTTGTTGAAAATCGAGTTCCAGGGCAGAAAATGTTAAAAACCTTTATTGCAATAGAATTTTTAGTGACCAAGAAAGAAGTCAATGAATTTATGAGCAAATTAGAAAAGAATGTGTGTTTTTGTGTCTCTGTTTGGGAAAAGAAAAAAAAAAGAAATATGCGTATAAACTGGAAGGCTATATGCATTTATTAGAACATTAATAGCAATTTTCCTGGGCTGTTGGGTTATGAATTATTTCTAAATGTTTTTTACCATTTGTATTTTTCTAAATATGTACAATGTGACATGTATTATTCTCCAATGAGAGTAGAATAAATTAAAATTCCTTGTTCGTTGTTCAAAGTTCTCCGCCATCTGACATAAAACGTCTTTCTAGACTCCTCACTAACCCTCAATTTGTCAAAGGGTCGTTCTAGCCTCAAAGAGCTGTTCAATGCTTCCTGAATGCACCCTCCATTTTCTTGCCTTCATAGGTTCCAAGCCCAGAATTCCTGAATCATGTGCCACTACTTCCTTTTGGAAGTCACCATTCAAACCACTGAGCTACAGCCCCAGTTCAATCATTCAAAATATATATGATAAAATGCAAGTTAAAAAAAAATGGATTCCAAACTATACGTAGATTGTAGTTCAACTAATTAAAAAAAAAAATGCAGCCAGGCATGGTGACACATGCTTATGATCACAGCAGCTCAGGAGACTGAGGCAGGAGGACTGCAAGTTCAAAGCCAGCTTCAGCAACTTAGCAAGGCCCTAAGCAACTTAGTGAGACCCTGTCTCAAAATAAAAAATAAAATGGGCTGGGATGTGGCTCAGGGGTAAAGCACCTCTGGGTTCAATCCCCAGTACAGGGGGGGGGGGAAAGCAAAGAAAAAAATGGAATGAACAATGTAAAACAATGTAAAGAATTTATAGAGGCAGCACCCATACTCTGGGACAAAATGGTTTCATTTATTTGTTTGTTTGCATTTTCTTACATAATTTTCAAATTTTCTGTCATGATCTGTTAAAATAGTAAAAAATGAAAAGAATCATATCCATTTTTAAGACCTATGTCCAATGATCCCACCTCCTATAGAGGATTGCATTTTTAAAAATTCATAGTTTTTAAAAAACTTTCTAGCCTGCCTCATAATAATTTCATGACACGTAATGAAATGTACCTCATCACACAGTACAAAGAGCCTGAGTCGAAGTCAGAAGACTAGGGGTCAATCCTGGACCTCCTCTTGCTGGCCTGTGGCTTGGCAAGTCACATTGTGTCTGAGTTTCTACTCCCCTGGGGCTGTAGTAAGAATGGACTGAGATAAGGTGCATATGTTCTGTGCACTGCACAGGGCTGTCCAAATGTACGCTGTATCTGATTCCCTTTGAGGACGAGGCCCTGTCACCCCACACTACCTACCACATGGCTGCTGATTCAAATCTTAGAGCAGTTCTGAAAACAGAGCAAAAATGTCTCTGTGTCCTGAAACATGACCCACAGACCTGGGGTTTAACAGAGACCGGTGCTCTAGATCTGATTCTTCTCTGCTGTTCCTAGGACTTCCAGTCCTTCCTTAAGAAGCCGTCCAGTCACCAGGTCAGTAATCAATGGGGCCCGGCACAGCCCAGGGGTGCTCTGCAGTCTTATTAAAAATGGAAAATTACAGGCCAGAGAAACACTTACACTGGAGATGACTGGGAAGCCCTGGGCAGTGCCTTCACTCCCCGCCCCTTGAAACAACATGATGACCTGAACAGAGCCAGCCAGTGAGTCTGCCTGGCCACAGATTTCATCAACTAAGTGGACTCCAGGAGACACAGGCGGCAGCCAGTCACCTTCACTTGTTTCTCGGAGGCCACCCTGAGGCCCCAGGAAGGGCAGCAACTTGCCAAAGGTAGGTGCTGGTTAGCACCGGAACCAGAGCTCACCCACTTGTGGTTCCAGCCAGCCGAGGTTGCTTCCCGGAAGCAAGGGCCCCCCTCTGCTCCAGGCCGTGTGGCACCCAGCCCACCCCGCCACAGCGGTTCCCTACATGTTTCCCAGTACAACTGTGCATGAAGACACATCAGCACGTCGCTTTCCTGGGGTCCCAACCACCGCCCCCAGAAGAGACTCTCCTAGACCCCGTGTGTGCCCAGGAGGTTCTCAAGGACGAGTCCTCTATGGTGTGAGGGAAAGAGCTTCAGAAATGACCATGACCAGCTGAGCTCCCATTTCATCTGTGCACGCTCAGCTTCCTCCCCTGCGAGATGAAGTCACAGGTCTGCCCTGTGCAGTGAGGGGCTGGACCAGATCCCGCCTTGTGGGAATCGTCCCACTGGGCCTGGCACTTCCCAAAGGGCTTGCTCTCACGTCATCTGGTAAGGGAAGGGGCAATGGTGGAGGAGGCAGAGGTTCAGAGAAGCTTTCAGACCCCCTCCCCGCCCTCAGTCATCCAGTGGAGCGGCAGTGCACGTAGGGGCCTGCACCCTCTTCTCCCCACCAGGTTTACTACACCTACACTGTGCCTGGCATCATGCTGACCTCTGTCTGCTTGACTCATTGCAGTGCCCTGTGGGGGCATAGGTGGTTTTACTAAGGAGAAAGCCAAGAGACAGAAGTTGAGTAACTTACCCAAGATCACGCAGACGCGAGGGTTTGGAATCCGCCTAAGGCTGGAGTCTGAGTTCTGAACCCCTCACTTCGTGCCCTAAGTTGCAGGAAGGAGCAGCTCCTTCTCCTGAGGAGCCAGCATCTGATTCTGCGATTTCATTGGAGGCTTTAGGTTGGGGTTCTGCAGCGGCTCTCTTAGATCTGGTCTCATGATCTCACCTTTCTTTCTTTCTGACCCTGAGGTATGAACTGATTCCCCTCTGTGTGACCTTGGGAAAATCCTTTAACCTCTCTGCACTTGGCTTCCTGGTCTGTGAAGGAAGAGGAGGAAGACGCACAGGATGACCACGGATAGCCCACAGGCAGGAGTTCTGTGCTCATGTGTGCTGGTGGGTACCCTGAGCCCCAACTCTGTGAAGAGCAGGATCCAGATGGACCCTATGTCAAGTAGGCCCTGGAGAAGTAACAGGCTTATGTTCTAGAAACTTCTAAAAGCCTCAATTCACAAATACCAGCAGAATATATAAATGTTACTAACAACAAATGCCAAACACCGCAACAGAAAACATTTAAGGGACTCCCTTGGAAGTTTAGTGGACAAACGTGGCTAAAGAGGAGCCAGGGGGGACCCCACTGCCACACTGAGAGGCAGGCGGTCATGCCCCTCAAGTCCCCGGCTCTGAGTTTCAGCTGCCATGGTGTTTCAGGAAAATGGCACGTCGTCATGTGCAATGGTTCACGTGAAGCAGACTGAGTGGAAGACACTTTGAAGGCAGGAGCCAAAGGGGGGTCCCTGGGCTCTGGCATCTTCACTCCCAGCAGCCAGGAAGCCTTTTCTGATATTCTGTTAATTTCCGTATCCTTGAATTCTTCCCAGGAAAATGCTGCGTAATGGAAACGTCTTTGGGTGCCTCACCGTTGCCATGTGAATTCGGCCAGGTCTCCTTCGAGGCGGATGTTAACGGGCGCAGGCAGCTTTCCTCCACCGGGTGACACGGCGATCCATCCTCCCATCCTCTTGCTCCCTCCTCTAGGGTCCCCTCCTCTTCTGCATCCAGCTGGGAGAAGAGGGAAAGAGGAGGCTCACTCCTACCTTCACGTTTTCATCTCAACTATTAAAAAGTCAAATTGTTTAAATCATGCCCAAGACTCTTTGGGTCCTTGCCTTTTGAGTATTACTTCTACTCACAAATCATAAACATATAACTTGTTAAATCTTTCCAAAGTGGACATATTCACAAAAATCATGACTCACGTTAAGAAATAGATGATTATAAGATTATCGCCACCAGAGCCTCCTTGGGTTCCCCTCCCAAAGTGTTACCCTCCAAAGTGGACCCTCTCCTGACTTCTGTCACCATGGACTAGTTCTGTTTGGTTTTGGACCCTTTATAAATTCAATATACATTCATGTCCAGTTTTTTTTTTTTTTTGGAAAGTCACATCATGGGGTGTAGAAATATCTCACTTACTTTCATTGTCATACAGCACTCCATTTTATAGATATTTATCCTTTCTCTTGTTGATGGACATCTGGAAAGCAACGGCTGCCTTGAATATTGGTCTTGCTCTTGGAAACTGGGTATAAACCTAGGAGTGAAATCACTATGTCGTAGGGTATGTGTATGCTCAGCTTAGTAGATATGGCCAAGATTATATGTTTTTTTTTTTTTTAAAAAGTTTGGCCAGAGGAATTATAGAAGGCTTTTGAGAAGAGGACTTTGAAAGGAGTATAATTCATGATCTGCAAAAGGGAAAGAGAAGCCAGGGAGAGGGAGTCCAGGCTAGACCTGGAGGCCAGAAAGTGACTGGCTGATGTCAGGATTAGTCCAGACTAGTGCAGAGGGAGTATGGGCCCTGGGGGGCTGGACAGTCCTTAAGAAACAGCCCGGGGCCGTTAAAGAAAGCCTTTTCCTGCTGCTGATTTTCATCAATGAGATTGGGAGAATCCACCACTCCCACAGGGCAAAGAGAGTCTTAACTCAGAAGAGTGTTGCTGGGTTTCCTTTGTTTTGTTGGCCCCTGATCACACTTACTCCCTGTGGGGGACACAGAGAGGTAGAAGCCATGGTCTTTTCCCATTGAGCTTCCTCTGTAGGTAGTAGAGTCTCCAGTCCTGGATGTAGGGGTGTGCTCTGAGCTTCACAGCTCCTAGGCCAGCTTGGTCCCTCTCTGCAAGCAGGGGTCCAGGAGGACCACTTACTGGCACATAGATGTGCGTAACTCCTGGATATCCAAACAAAACCTTCCAAACAGTCGTGGTGATAGAAAAGACAGTCCCAAGTGTTTAGCACCGAGAAACGGAGGTCCTGTTCCATCCGACCTTACGTGGCCCAGTTATCAGGCCCCTCGGACTTCTCAGAGGTGATCTTCCTGTTGATGGGAGCAGCCCCGCAGCCCAGTCTGGCAAAGGGACGGCTCCCTGGGACGGAAGGAGGGCCGTGGGTCCTGGGGTATGGCCTACAGTGGAGGGAGCACCTTCGGTTTGGAGACCAACTCCAGCCGGGCTCGCTGACCTCCCGCTTGCTTGTCCTTAGTGGCTGTCACTGTCAGTTATCATCAGACCCTTCTCACAGAAACCCGTCGATGCCTTTCAGCTGAACTCGTTTCTTAGTAGATTGGGCTGTTTCCTGGGATTAGTAAATGTTCACCCAGAGTTTTCAATCATTTTCACTTTGTCCTCTGCTTCTACTCTCCAGGGACTTGTTCCTCTGGGAATCAGCTTCCATATTGAAACAGGTGGGGTGTCAAAGTGGAAGGGAGGGACATGGTGCATTATTCTGCTTTGTTTGAAGTGTTAAATGACTGAGTGTCCACAGCGGCCCGAGCAGAACCCTGACCTCTCTGCCTTTTGCCAGGGCCACTACACCTGGCTGCTCCTCTTCCTGAAACCATTATGGAGATGTCAACTATGAGACTTCCTCTCATGAAGCCAAACAAACACATATACCTCCTCAGTCTTGGGCTCTTACACAATTCTGGGATGACTCAGGTGTAGATTTGCCACAGGCCTTTGGGTAAGTACGTCATCTTACTGAGCCACGAAATGGTCCCTTGCTTTAGATTCAAACTAGCACTACCTTCTAGCTGCAGTAAGGGATCTGGGGCAGGAAAGAGCTGGATGCCAACACTGGGCCAGCTGGGACCTGAAAAGAGCTTAGTGTCAGAGGAAGCTGGTTGGGCCCATTTCTCTGACTTGAGGAACTTCAGAAGACTTCTACCATCTACACTCAGCCATCCCAAAATATAGGCCTGTCAGGTGTCTGCAATTTCATGGTAGGTCACTCCTGTGGATGACATTGCAGGCTTGATGTCACTGTGCGTGTGGGGTGCACGTGTGTATACCTTCGTGTACAGCGGCCCCACAAGCCTCCTGAGGTCTCTCAGAGCTTCGAGAGAATGAGATGTAGGAAGGCTGAATTTTGACAGGAGAACGGGGCTAGTGGGGAGTGTAGGCTGTTGATCAGGGAGGACACATCTTTGTGTGGCCATCTAGAGGACATGGGGCAAACAGCGAAGACACTGGCAGAAGCATCAGGCAGTGGGTGAACACACTTTCAGGGAATGGGCGATGGGCACACCCTGTCTGCCCACTTCCTTGCCCACAGCCCCAGGGCAGGACACACTCTCCCCTGGAGACAGCAGGAGCTCTTTGCTGGTGTCTCTGCCTCTGCCCTTGTGCTCAGGTCCTCCCTGACCATGTACAGAGAGATCCACTGCATTTTAGAGGAGTCCCAGGCAAACTCATTATCCTGGTATTCAAGGCCCTGTCTCCAGATTTGCCCACGGACCCCGTGACTATATCTGTTGAGCAAAAATATTGGGATGTGAGAAAAAAAAAAAAGGTGTCCCTGATGATTGGGGGACAGTGATTTAGAACCAGGACCTTCTGGCTGATCTAGGTTCAGGCCTAGCAGAGCCAGGTACCAAGACTCTCAAACATGGGGCTCCCTTGGTTTTGTGGACCTTTCCTCATCACCGTCCACTTAGGCCCCCTCATCCTCAGGTCCAGGTAGATGTTCCTGCGTCAGAGCCTTCTCTGGTCTCCACAGTCGCTGCTGAATCGATCCAGTGGTCCCAGAGTGCTTCGCCCTAAGTGAGGGGTGAGGGCGCCACCTAGTGGCACTGTGCCTTCATTGCGCCCATCACAGCCCATCGGAAAGTTCCCAGGTCCAAGGTCTCCAGTGGGAAGATAGGGATTGCCTAACCCTCCGTCTTCACTCCTGAGCCCACCAGGAGAAGGCACTGGGGCATCAGGGCATCCTGCCACGGGAAGTTTTCCACCCTTTGAAAGGACTTTGTAGATGCTGGGTCTGTGGGTGGACGGGTGAGTATGTCAGATGAGAACCCCTGATCCTGGCCCAGCACCAGATGGGTGAGAAGTCACCTCTAGGTCAGCAAAGCAGGAGAGGGGAGGTCTCCCCATTTTCTCTCAGAAGGACCTAAGTGTTGAATGCCAAGAGTCCAAGGGTTGCCCCATTGTCCAGATGCACTGTGGCCCCCTGCCACCAGCCGCTGGGGGTGGGAAGGGTCTGCGTGGGCCCCAGGAAGAGACCAGTGAGCTGTGGCGATTTCCAGAACTGCTTGGAAGAAGGTGCTCCCCCCTCAGCCCCTTCCCCCACACACACACTTGACCTTCTAACTCTGGGAGGAGAGAGGGGAGGCGTAGGCAGGGACTGGGAACCGGCTGGCTGCCCCAAGTCTCCCAAGCAGTTTCACAGGGGCACGCTGGTCTGGCCTGGCCTCTCCAGGCCCCTGGAGGAAGGGTGCACCCCGGGGAGTGGGGAGCGAGGCCACACCCCATCCTCCCTGGAGTGCCTGCACATTTCCAGGAGCCTGGGCAGCCTGCTGGGCGGGCTCGGGGAGGAGGCGGCTCATCCTCATCTTGGGAGGGCAGAGCCAGTCCTGAAGGCTGCAGTCTTTTCTACCAGGAGAACAGTTTGTAGCCTCATGTGCTGCCCTGGCTAGGTTGGTGGCCAGGACTAGGGCTGCCCTAGTGGGCATCAGTCACCTGCTGTGGGTGCCCCTCTGGCCTGCTGGCTCGTCCAGGGAGAAGATGCGGACACAGCTGCACAGACTGCCCAGTGGTCCTTTCCTGTGGGCAGCTGGGCCGGATCATTCCCAGAACTTGTATCCAGCCAGCTGCCACAGCAGCGTGGGTGTTTGTCTCAAAGCATCCTGGGGTCGCCTCCTTCAGGATGGGGCAGGAGAGTCCTTGACAGTCCCCTCCTTCCCACTTTATCAGGATGGCTCTTTCCCCGGGCTCTGCCACCTAGAGCATGCCTATTCTCAGGCAGTTCCTCTTGGCTCCAGCCTCATGGAATCTCCTGCCCCTTCCCCTCCCCCTAGCTGTGACTCGCACTCCCCATCCCCTTTTCTGCACTAGGCCCTGTTGCTGGGTGACCCGAGCCAGCCCTGGAGTTTACAGTGATGCAGAGAACACAGGTAAACAGATCCTATCAGCAAAACTGCCTCTCCCTGCGTGGCCTAAACCCCACTTCCTCCACGAACACCCCAACCCCCATCACCGGATTTGTTTACAAGCAGGGAGGTCTTCACCCCCAGCAGTGCTCCACAGCCCTGCTAAGAGGGGCTGGCCTTAGCCAGGAGCACAGGAAATTCTGGGGTCTGGCCTGGGACCCTAGGTGCAGCCTCTGCCCCTAGCTTCAGGCCAAGGTGGCCGAGGCAAGCAGAAGCTCTGGTAGCCCCTTCCCTGAGGTCTTGGGCTAACTGATCCCTGTGACCTCCCTGCTAGGCACTTGAGGGTGAGCACCTGAGCTGCACCCCTGCTCCAGAGCTCAGAGGGGAGGATCTGCAAGCTTCAACCTGAGGCCAGGCCCCCTAAGCTGATGGCCAGGACTTGGGACCTACACCTAGCAGCAGGAGGACAGTAGCAAACATAAACAGTGGCTTGAGCATCTAATATGGGCCAGACTCAAGTGAGGGGGTCGAGGGCTTTGATCATAGGTCTGACACAGGCCAAGTCCAGAGGGCTTTCTTAGGTCAGGGAGTGTGTTGGCCTCCCAGAGCTGCTGAAATAAGCCAGACAAACTGTGTGAAAACAGGAATTCATTCCCGCGCAGTTCTGAGCCTGGAAGTTCAAAGTCAAGGTGTGGTCAGGGCCATGTCTCTCTGAGACTGAATAGAGTCTCCGGTGGTGCAGCCAGCAGCCCTGGTGCTCCCTGGCTGCGGCTCCAGCCTCCATCTCTGCCTGTCCTCACAGGGTGCTCTTTCTGTGGGACTCAGTCCACATGACACTTCCTTCTCCCTCTGAGGACACAGTTACGTAGGGTTGGGGCTCACCCCAATGGCCTCATCTTAACTTGACTATATCTGCAAATACCTATTTCCAAATAAGCTCATATTCATAGAACTGGGGCTAAGAACATCTCTTTTAGGGGATACAACTCAACCCATAGCAGGGGGAGAGGCTGAGCTTTGGTGAGGTTAGGAGCAGAGCCTGAAGCTATGAGCTCTAGGTTTGAACTTTCTTTGAATTCTTAAGTTTTATCTTAAAAACTCTTTAATTTCAGCCAGGCGTGATGGCGCATGCTTGGAATCCCAGCTACTCTGGAGGCTGTAGTAGGAGGATCACACATTTGAGGCCAACCTCAGCAGCTTGGTGAGATCCTGCCTCAAAATTAAAAAAAAAAAACAAAACAAAAAAAACATTTTTAAAGCCTGGGGGTATAAAGCTCAGTGGTTGGGTACCCCTACCCCCACTTCAATCCCTAGGGCCGAAAACACCACCACCAAAAACTCTTGAATTTTATCAAATAAATTTATATTTGGAGAGTATAAAGCCAATTCGTTCAGTTCCCTTAAAAACCCAGTGAGGTATTAATATTTAACAGAAGAGGAAACTGAGGTTTCAAGAGGCTCATGGTCTGCTGAAGCCACACCTGTCGGGCGGTGCTTCTAGCTTGTCAGGCAGGCTTTTCGGCCACAGCCCATGACTAGGGGAGATGAGGAGTGGGGAGAGGGGAAGGGCATCAGCCCCCTACCCCCCAGTGGTGGGGGAAGGATTTTCGTCTCTATTGTGAAAATCCATTACTTACATGAATTCAGAAACATAAACACGGAGGATCAGATAGAGAAGAAAGCCCTCTCAGGCCACATTCGCAGGCCACGTTCCAAATCCCCACATTGGAAGCAACCCTCTTAGTGTTTCCTTGTGAAAGGAAGGGAAGGGCTGTCACAGTCATGCATCCCTTAGTGACAGGGACAACACCGAGACCTGCCTGGCTAGGTGACTTCCATCTGTTGTGCAAACATCGCAGAGCCACCTACACACACCAAAGCTATGCTGTCACCAGGCCGTGCCATTCTAGAGGACCACCACTGGATGTGCAGTCTGCTGCTGACCACAGAGTCCTTGTGGGGTACCTGCAGCTGTTAGCTCTGAGTCTTCTTTGAAGGTTACTTTAAATGTCATTTAAATGAGCTTTTTGACAGCGGGAGGGATTCCCAGCCACTGCCAGGAGCATCTCTAAGGGAAACTGCTGTTGCTAAATAAACAGAGAGGCGCCCACTGCTTCACCCACCATACGTGCAGCAAACACTCACTGGCCCCTAAAATGCCAGGGCGTTTGTCACTGAGTGGTACCACCTTGGTTGCCCAGAAGCTCACACACAGAAGAGCAAGTGGCCAAACATGGGGCATCCCAGAGCCCTGAAGTGCAAATGGAGACCAGGGAGCCGAGGCTACGAGGCTGAGGGTGTGTGTGCGTGTGAGTTGGTGAGCAGAGTGTGGTAGAGTGGAGTGGGCGTGAGCATGCCCCTTTGCCCCTGCTCAGTTTCCTCCGCCTTCCCGGTCACTCCCTGGAGTCTGCCTCCTGGGGGTGGGAGAAGCCACGACACCTGTTGTGGACTGTGTGCACCTGCCGGGTGGCTGCCAGGCATCCTGCGCCTGTCCCCAGCCAGCTCAGAGAGAAACCCAGGCCACAGCCCAAAATGTGGTGCTGAGACATGCAAGGCCCCTCCCCGTCCCTGGGGTCAGGGCGAGTCCTCGGCTCCCCCAGCATGGCTGGGCTGTGCCAGGTGCACCTTCTCTCAGGTGCTGTGGAGGCTGGGCACTGAGTGTGGGCTCTGTGAGCAGCCCTGCGTCACCCTAGGTCCCCAGGGTCCCAGAGGGAGGACTTACTGGAGGAAGGAGGAAGTCCAAGCACACCCATGCTGGGTGGATCGGGCAAGTCCCAGGCATGTCTGGGAGGCTTTGGCTCCTAGTTGTGCTCTCTCAGGGCGAGGGACACCAACAACCACTGCTGTTGTTTTCTTTCCCCTTCATAGTTCTGGGGGTTGAACAAGGGTCTCGTGTATGTCCTGAAAAGCCTTGAGGCTGTTCAGAACGGAGGTGGCTCCCCTCTTTTCAGCCCAGGCTCCTGAGGGTGCTTCAGGAGTCTTCAAGGTCAGGGAAGTTTGACCCTGGGGTGACTGCAGGGCCTGCAAGGGGTCCTCTTGGCTCTCCCTGCTCCCCACCTTCCCCGTGGTGGGAGGGCTCTCTCCCCTGCCACTGTCCCTGGTCTCTGTGTCCCTGCCATCCTACTGGGGCTCAGGGATCTACATGGCTGAGCTGCCATCTCCACAGGAGCCAGCGCGCTTTCTGTCCTCTCTCCCCTCTGCCTACAGCTGGGGCCAGGGCCAGGGCCAGACGCAGGACTGGTGGGGTTTGGAGCCAGGGTCTTGACTCAGGCAGAGACAGGGATTGTGTGAGAAGAGGTCAAAGTGCAGGGCAGAGGCCCCAGGTGACTGCAGGGCTGCTGAGGAAGTAGGTGTCTCAGGCTGGCCCAGGGCTCTGACAAAGGTGGGCCAACCAGTTGGGATCAGCCTCAGAGGGGGGGACTCGATGGCAGGAGGATGCCGGGAAAATGTATTGCAGAAAGCTCAGTCCTTGTCCCCGATGCCAATCAAATAATGAGGACATGGGTTTTGAGAAAAAGGAAAAAGAAGGTTTATTGATTTGCTAGCAAAGGAGAACACAGGGGACACCTGTCCCAAAGCTGTGACTCTGCTCATCAGCAGGAACAGGGGGCTTTTAAAGAGGTGACTCAAAGGCTACATTCCGTGTGTTCTCTGTCTGGAGTTGACATTCACTTGTTAATTTGAGAGAGAATCATTTCTGCAATCTTCTGGGGCCATCCCCAAAGTCTGGATTACTTCGTTCCTATGGTGGGTGTGTGCTCAGGGAACTGCCTAGGGTGGGGAAGAAAGGTGATCCTGTTGCCCCTGAGATTAGGGAGCGGAGAGATTAGGGAGGAGCAGGGAGAGAGAAAGAAACACGTCCATTTTTTTTTTTTTTAAGAGAGAGAGAGAGAGAATTTTTTTTATTTTTTCGGTGGACACAACATTTTTATTTTATGTGGTGCTGAGGATCACACCCAGCGCCCCGTGCATGCCGGGCGAGCGGCTACCGCTTGAGCTACATCCCCAGCCGGAAACACGTCCATTTTAAAAACAAGTTGCAGGGGCAGAGCAGCCAGGGCTGTACTCAAAGCCTAAAGTGGCCACTGTTACAAGTGGGCCGGAGAAGGAGGGAGGGCGACCGGAGAGAGTAAGGGTCCAGCAGCTCAGGAGCCTGGCAGGGAGTTGGAGGAGACAGGCAGGGTGGGGGTGGAGGACCAGTGTCCACGTGCCCAGAGGCTGTGGAAGCAGCACCTTCTGTGCTGGGGATGAGGGTGAACTCTGCTTCTGAACGGAAGCTGTTCTGTCCTTGGCCTTTGGGATGTGCCTGGTCAAGGTGTGTCAGCACTGAGGTCCCGAGGAGGGTGGGGCAAGACCCAGGATCCGATAATGGGAAGAAAACAAGCACAGACTTGGGAGAGTGTCACTCTGGAGGACGTGGTCTGACAGCAAGTGGATCGGCAACTGGGGACTTGCCTCTGGGGGAGCGTAGGGACAAGGGAGTTGCTGCAAGTTGGGGGAGGCTCTTGGAGGAGAATGAACTTATTCAGAATTATCTGGCTGCCTCACAGGGGTGAGAGGCACAGCTCACTCCTGAAGGATGCTTTACTCTTTACAAAGAACTCAAGGGCCATGTCTTAGCCTGTCTCGGTCTGTTTTATGTTGCTCTAACAGAATACCTGAGGCCAGGTAACTTATAGTGAACAGCAATGCAGTGAAGGTTGGAAAGTCCTAGATAAAGACACCAGCAATTTTGATTGTCTGATGATAAGGGCTGCATCCTCCAAAGAGGAAAGCGGTGTGCTCAATGGGCAGAAGGTGAAATGGCAGGCTAGCCGCTCACTTCATGAGCCCTTTTCTATGCAGGCCTTAATTTCATTACCAAGGGAGAGCCTCTTACACCATCACACTGGTAACACCTGAACTTTGGAGGGGGCACATCCACATCACAGAGTATGTGCCCCAAAGTTCTTAAAACTTTTGCACTAGAAACTTGATCCCCAGTGCAACAGTATTGAGGAGCGGGAACTGTAAGAAGTGATGAGGTCACGAGGACTCTCCCCTTATGCGGGGTTAATGCTATTGTCAGGGAAGTTCCTGAGAAAAGAGTGAATTCAGCTGCTTTCCCTTCTCTTCCTCTAGAATGTGCACGTGTGTGCTCTCTTGTCCTTCTGCCTTCCGCCATGGGATGGCACAGCAAGAAGTCCCTCTCCAGATGCGGTCCCTTGACCTTGGCCTTTCCAGGCTCCAGAATTGTGAGCCAGATAAACTTCTGCTCATTATACGTTACCCAGTCTCAGGTATACTGTTACAGCAGGGGACTGTTATAGCAAGCAGACTAAGACAGCAGCCCATTCTTCAATGTATCCTATGGTGGGAAGGATCTCCCAGCTAATGGCTACCAGAAGCAGATCAGGGAGAGACAATGCCCAGCAAGGAATGGACACTCCTTCCAGAAAGGTTGCTGCAGGGCCCAGCAATCCAAACCCTAAAGGATTTATTCAATAGAGCCTCTGGATGGTCATCTTGTAGGCTTAGAACCAGAATGGCCAACTTGACAGGATGGAGCCATCTCTCAGAAGAGGAACTCCACTGACCAGGCTTGTGTGACTGGTGTATAAAATGTCAACATATCAACTCTAATGAAAAAGGGATGCTGTATGGACCCCTCTGGGTAGGTGACTAGCTCAGTACCCTCTCTGAGAAGGAGACATTCACTTGGTAAATACAGCCCCTGGGAACTAGGCCACTCAGATATTTAACGAATAGACAGTTCCAGCTGCTGTATTCATCTGGACAGAGGCAGCTTTGCCAACCAGACAGATGTCCTCAAGTGTCACTGACCCATTCCCTTGGACTGTGTCGGGGGAGTCTTGCCAGCTCTGGCCTCTGAGGTTCTCCCACTTCCATGCTTAAACAAGCACTCAGCTCTTCTGAATTAGTACTTCTAGAAGCTGTGTTAATAAGTTCAGTCAAGTAGAAAAAAAGCCTTTATTCTGTCACGTCAGGGTTTTAAAAAAAGTTTTCATTGCAAGCAAATGAAATTTAGGTTAACGTAAGCAAAAGTTAATCCATTAGAAGGATATGCGGATACTATATGAAGGTTCTCAGGAGAACGGAATCTGAGGCAAGAGGGCTGGTTTTCCTGTGACCGTGGAGTTGGCAAGTCTGGAATCCGCAAGGCAGCCTGGAAATCCAGGCACGGGTTGACGTTCAGCTGGAGACTGAATTCTGCAGGAGGGCAGGCTGGGAGCTCAGGCAGGATTCCTGTGTGGTGGTCTCGAGGAGAATTCCTTCTTTGATTGCTGTCTGTCCTCTGGAATTTTAAGCTCTGGAGTCTAGGGTCTGGGATGGAGGTATGGCAGGGTGGCTCCTGAGGTCTGTGAGGGAGGGATCTGTCCAGGCTTCTCCTTGGCTGGTGGCACGTGCTGCTCGTGTGGCATGCTCACCTGGGGGGTTCACCTGGGGGGTGCCTGCCCGAGCTCCTCGCTATAAGAACAGACTCGCTGGACCAGAAGCCCACTCTGCTCTGAGTAACCAGGGACCCCCTTTCCACATAAGGCCCTGAGGACTCCACATGTGCATCTGGGCCGCTGTCTCGCCTGGTTAGGCTGCTTTACCGAGATACCACGTCTCTAGAGGCTGGGAAGCCCAAGGTCAAGGCACCAGAAGAGGTGGTGTCTGGGGAGGCCCACTTTCGGACCCAGGAATGGTGCCTTCCTGCTGTGCCGTGGTAGAGGTGGGTGGTCAAGCTTCTCTGAGGCTCTTTTATAAGGGCACTAATCCCATTCACTAGGGCTCAGTTCTCATGAGCTTATAAACCCCCAAAGGCCCATTCCCAACTCCATCAGATTGAGGATTAGGGTTTCAACATATGAGCTTTGGGAGGACACAAGATCCAGAATGAAACCAGAACAGAGGCTGGACTCAGAGGATGGGAACAGGCTTGGGCAGGGCCAGCAGCCAGGCAGTTCTAGAGGGTTATGTTCCCGGGGCCCCAGCAATTGCCATAGAAGCTGCCTCTTCATCTTTTGAGAGGACAGGAGCTCCACAGCCAGTTTCTTGGCCCCTCTCTTCATTATCCAAACTCTGGAGGGAGCAGTTGTCTAGCCTGATTGGACCATGAACCTGTCCCTTAGCCTAGAAGAGAATAATGCAGGGAGGTGTGGGGGGGAGCTTAATTATAATCCACTCAGTCCATGTCCTGTGTGGACAAGGTCACTCCAGTACTGTACACTGGGGAGCGGGAAGGAAGAGGAAGTGGAGGCCGGGAGGAAATGTACTGCCTCTCAAGTAGCCGACATACCTCTGCTGGATGCTTGGGTATTGGTTTCGTGCCCTAATTCTAAGAGAGTTTTCACAGCTGTGGACACGGAGGTGCACAGGTGTTGGATCTGCTGCCTCAGGCCTGGCGGGAAGCCAGGGAACCCAGGTGTCCCTGACACGTATGCCAGTCGAGTTCTGGGCCTGCGCCAGCCCTGTTTCACCTGGAGCATTTAGACCAGGTGTATTCTCAGATCTTCCAGTCCAGGTGTCTACACTGGCAGTGTGCAGAGAGTTCTGGGCTGGGCTTAAAGAGTTAATTTTCCCGGTCATAAGTTCCCTTTCCAAACTGTAAATAATAATAATAACAAGTTCCCCTTTCCTCTCCACCCGCCCCCACCATGAGAAGCTAATGCCATACCTTTCCTGCTTCAGGGAGAGAACTGAGGCCAGGTTTCAGGTGAGCCAGGGAGGGGACTGTGCCAGACTTCAGGGTTTTTCCACTAGGGCCAGGGGACCCAGCAGGCGTCCTTGTGGGGACAGCAGGTCCTCTACCTGCTGGCCAGGGTCGGGCCTGCCTGTGAGGCCAGCTCACTGCATAGCGCAGACCCCTGTCCTTCTTTAGCAGGGAAATGCCAAACTGTTCTGAACAGCTGGCCTTCCAATGTCGAGTGGCTGTCACTAGCCCCCCTGGGATAAGCCACAAGCCTTGCCTGAAGCATGGTGTCTGCCTAGCCGCAGGCCTGGCTCATCTTTGGGGAATCAGAGGTGAAGATGTCGGAGCTGTAAGGAGCCTCAGATTAGGAAATGAGGCCTAGAGAAAGAGGGCACTTGCTCAGGGCCGCACGCCAAGGACAGGTGGGGCCCAACTCACTCCTGCTCAGCTCATGCAAACTGTGCTCCCTGATCACGAACAGTGTGTCTGGGAGTCCGGGAATCTTTTTTTTTTTTAATTATTATTTTAGTCATAGATGGACACAATACCTTCATTTTATGTGATGCTGAAGATGGAACCCAGGGCCTCACATGTGCTAGGCAAGTGCTCTGCCATGGAGTTTTAGCCCCAGCCCAGTCCTGGAATCTATTTGTGTGTGTGTGTGTGTATGTGTGTGTTGCTGGGGATTGAACCCAGGGCCTTGTGCATGCGAGGCAAGCGCTCTACCAACTGACTATATCCCCAGCCCCCGAGTCCTGGAATCTTAAGAAAGACTTTTAATTGGGAGTTTGTAATTCAAGCAATGTCTGAGAACAGTCCTGTCACATTGATCATCCTGATCCCCGAGGCTGGGAACTGCTGCAGGCTGTGAGAGCCCCACCTGCTCTGAGGAGCTCTGTTGTGTGTGTGTGTGTGGGGGATTTTAGCTCTTGCAGGCTAATGACAGAGAGGCTGAGAAGAGCCAGATGACAACGCAGGCCTTGGGAGGGGGTGGGTGAGGTAGAGCCCCGAGGAGGCTCCGAGGTCTGGGGCTCCCGACAGCCTTGGGCAGCTCGCAAGCCTCCAGCTTCGTTGACACTTGTGATTCAGGCCTCCTTTTGGCTCAGCAATGGAGCCTCAAAGTGGGTGTAGCGTCTTCTAGGCTGTGAAGCAACAAGATCAGCCACCCTGAGAGCCACTGAGGACTGGAGTTGGGGGCAGTGAGTGTAGCTGAGATGGGGAGGTTGGGTCACCCTTATAGCAGCAGGGCAGCCAGGTCCCCAGGAAGGAGAAGGGACTGAGGCCCTAGGGGGTAGTGGGTCCCGGGCTGCCCTCTACAGAAGCTGGCCATTTCTCTAGGCCTGAGCTGACTCTCCGTCCCTGGGCAGCAAAATGCAAGGGTCACAGAAGCAGCTGGCCTCAAACACACACAGCACCCTTGTCCAGGTGCTCAATTGTCCTTCTGTGCCTCTAAATGCCTCTGCTGAGTGTGGCCCACCCCCACCCACTAAGAGGCTCATAACACAGGATCCCCATTCACTGCCATGAGGTCAGCCTTGTAGGGAGGGGCCAAGGCCATGGTCAGGGACAGGCAACTGCTGGGAAGCCCCCTTGGCCTTTGAGCCTGGCCCTGGGCTCCATCCCACACCTCCAGGTGGAAGTTGTGTCTCTGTGATGCTGGTCACAGATTCTGTTTGGGTGCTGAGAAGCCATGCTTTGCTCCACCCTGGAGGTGATGACAGAGTGGCCAGGAAATCTAGGTCAGCAGTGGGCGAGGCCCTGCAGGTGGGATCCGGTGCCAGGAGAGATGGCAAGCTCAGCTGCGGAAGGAGAACCCAGTCTGATGACGCATCCCCATTTCCTGGGCCCGCCCAGAAACCCTCTCCCTGAGGCCGTGCGATGGGGAAGGGCAGGCGCTTAGGAGTCCCCTGGGTCTGGACCCATCTTCTCTGTCCTACTGTGGGTCGTAGCCCCCTGGGTTCTCTGGCTCTGATTCTAGCAGTGACTTCTCTGGCTAGTGCTGCTGCCCTGGGGGGACCCAAGTGCCTGCTTCTTGTTCAAAGATACCCACTCAGAGAGACCGTCCCTGATTTCCGCAGAGCGCCTGGGGATCCCCTGAGCAGTAGGAGCCCCACATGGTGCCCAGGGCATGGATGTTTGCGCAGGTCAGGCAGAGGGCAGGGCTGGGTCGTGTGCTGGATGAGGACCAAATGAATAAAGGAAGAGCACATCCTGGAGTTGGCAGAATCCTTAGCCCTCACCCTCAGAAAGTTGCCGCAGTCTGGCTGGGCACAAAATCACGAGCCACCACACAGCTTGTAGATTCAAACAGCAACTCTTTATTCCCGAACTCACACCAGCCGTATACAGACACGTTCTGGGGAAATCCACGTTCTCCGCCCAAATCCACGTTCTCTCCCAAATTCTCCTTCACTGGGCTTCTGTCTCCCAAAATATACTGTCTGAATCCCGTGAGAACTCAAGGGGAATTTAGGCAGCAGGATACGCCCTATTCCCAGCAGGAATAATCTTAAACCTTAAACCTGGAACCTAAACTGGGAACGCCCTAAACCCGATTATGTTAAACCAGGAACACCCTAATCCGCCCTGGTCCTTGAGCAAGGTCAACTACATTCAATGTCACTGCAAAATGTCAGCAACATGGGGTACGCTGGCAAGGAAATTGTCATACCTACTTGGCTAATGGCTCCCAGCAGAAAGTTTAGATGGAGAGTCTCTAGGGCCACTGCCAGTGCTGAGTTTGAAAGAGACAAGGAGATTCGAAACGGGGACAAGCCTTCAGTTGACTCTACTTGGCCCCAGGCTCCAAGGGCTAAGAAGGTTCTGCTGGAGGTGGGCATGACAACCCTGCTGCGGGTGCTCTGGAGCGAAGCTTGAACTCCTGCTCGTCCACTCACTCTGCTTCTCACCTCCTGTGGGACAGAACAGATGCAGGGGATGTCCTGCAGGGAACCGGGCAATGGCTGCTGCCCCCAGGCTGGAGGAGGAGCCGTCATCCGTGTCTAGCCACTCCGTCCAGCACCACTGAGATGGGCCTTGGTCCTCCTTGACCAGGGATGGATCAAGAGGCCTGATGAGGACTTTCCCTAGGCCACAGCCCAGGGCTCCGCCTTGAGAGCAGGAAAGTGTAGCCCTACGTGGAGGGAAGAGCTTGGGGAAGTGCCTTAAGTTGGGTTTCATTATTATCTTCCCATTTTAGAGACGAGGAAACAAAGGCCTAGAGAAAAGGGGTATTAGGCCCAAAGTCACACAAAGTCAAGATTGAACCCAGTCCCAACCTGGAAGGGGACAGAGGAAGGGAAGAGAGATGGAGGGGAAGGAAGACAAAAGGAGGGCTCTGGAGGTCAGGCTGGAACAGCAGAGATTGCCCCAAGCCCATGTTCCTGCCAGTTTATCCTCTCTGCCTGCCCTTTGCCTGACCCTTCCTGCCCTTTGCCTGACCTTTCCCTGCCCTTGGACTCCTTTGCCTGACCCTTCCCTGCCCTTGGACTCCTGCTTAGGGACCCACCCAGCCTCATCTTCTGCCTCAGGGCGTGCACTCTGGCAGCTGTGTGCGCCTGCCCTCTGGTGGCAAGATCTGGAAGCGCAGTGCCCTCCCCAGCACTTCTGATGGGTGCACGTGGGTGCAAGTTATCTGTCAGTATAGCTCAGGCTGTGCACCAGGCACTGGGCTGGCGACCTAGGGAAAAGGAACAGGCAGCCCCAAATCTGTAAGGCCCAGCAGAAGACCTCATCAGGCTCAGGAGAGGTGACCAGCACCTGCTCTGGAGGCCCCAGGCTACCCAATGGGGGCGTCACAGATTCAGGGGTGTCCTAACCCTGGCCTGTCTGTAGCTAGAGCTCCAGAACCAGAAGAGACCTCACAGAAGGTCTGCAGGGTGTGGTCTGTAGTGGGGTCTGGGGGCTGCTTCTGGGGGCTCGGGGGTGGGCGAGCATCCTGTCCTTTTTACTTTCTTAACCCAGCATGGCCCCAGCTCTGCCCTGGACAGGGAGATGATTGCTCAAGTCTGTGGGCTTTGGAGCCAGACTGCCAGGGTCTTAATGGCGCTGTGTGAGAGCCCGCGCGCCCGGGCAATGACTCTTTCCAGGCTGCAGTGTTCCCAGCTGTCAAACAGTAATTACAGAACTGTGCCTGCCTCCGAGGGTCACCAGGAGGGTGAAGGACTGACGCAGGGAGTTCAGACAGGGGGGTGTTGGGCATGCCCTGAGTGCTGATTAGGCTCCTCTTGTCCCTGGGCCACCTCTTCTGGCCCTTCTTTGCTTCTTTGTTTGAAAGTGTTTCCTATCTCCCTCTCATGGCAGATAGTACCCATGATGTGCAGAGGCCCCAAAGAGAAGGTGTCTCACTCAAGGACAGTGGACCAGTGGTGGCTACGCCAAGCCTGGCACCTGGGCCTCTGATCAGAAAGAGCAACAGTGGCCTGGGTTTCCGAGACCCTTGTTACCTTCTTGAAAAAACTGATTCCGGAGTCCCTGGGTAGCCCTCCAGGGTGAGGAGATGGCTTGCTACTTGGATCCTCGTACATCTGTTGGGGATATGCAGCATCCAGGTCTGCTATAGAGTAAGCTGTAGGCAGCACTGCAACTGAACTCGTCTTTCTGGAAGAAAATGAGCTCTAAAGCCTCCCTACTCAAAGTGTGGTCCTCAAGACAGAAGTATTGGCCCTCCTGGGAGCTGGTCAGGAATTCAGCCTCTCAGGCCCCCGAACCTACAGAACCCGAAGCTGCAGTTCAACAGAAGCCCCCGGTGAGCCCTGGGGCCCATCCCAGTCAGGGAGCCAGCAGGTCTTCAGCCACTGCACGGAAGTGGGCGAACAAGACACAGGAGGTGCCTGTGTCCACTGAGGCTGCCCTGGGCAGCATGAACTCTGGGATTGCTGGGGGGGAGCGGGGCAAGCTCATGCCTCAAGGAGACCCTGCCCCTGCCATCAGCAGGCCATCTGCAGCCCTCTTGTAGCCACAGAGGAGCAGGCCAAGAGTGCCAAGGGGACGAAGGACAGAGGCGCATCGGAGCCTGAGTCTGCCCAGGGGAGTCGGGTGCTGCACTGGGACTGAGGGGACGCTGCATGCGCCAGGCAGACGCGAGGAGGGTGTTCTGGGAAGAAGACAGCCTGCTGGAACTTGGCCAACCTTCCCGAAACACTCTGAGGGCCAGGGCAAAAGCACGATTGGAGACCCACAAACTTCACGTCTAAATATTTGAAAGTCCTACATCAAGTTCACAAGCTATTAAATAAAATATATTCCAGCTTCTTTCCTTGACGAATATACCTCCACCTGGACTTGAAAGGCCAGGTTCAAATTTAGAATTTGGACTCCTGGGAGTTCTGTGTCGTAATGCAACAGAGTAGGGGGAGCCAGCCCTGCCAGATCCCACTGCTTCTGCCCCCACACTATGACACACCACCAGGACTCTGACATGTTTGCATATACACAATACACACACGCATGCAGATACCACCCTACTCACATGCATGGATGCAGATAAGCCATGTCTCAGCTGGCCCCTCACCCACACAGCCTGCCCCATGCACACTGCCCCTTGGAACAGGCAAACTGAGTCTGGCTCTGCAAGACAGACCCTGGCAAGGAGCCTGCAGAGCACCTGGAAATGAAGGGGATCACAGCTCCCGGAGGGTGCATCCCCTGACCCCAGGGGAGGGCCCCAGCTGGAGAGGCTTTATAACAATTAAGTATGACACACTCTCATTACAAGGTCCACTCTGACTTCAGTGACGCTGAAGAGAGTGTGTCCGTGTTCAGTGCCCAGAGACCTCTGATTCTTTGACCATGAGGATTTGTTTAAACCTAATATTGCATGGAATTCCTACATCAGTTTGGATGGTATTAATAACATTAACAATTTAAAATCTTCATGATATTAAATCTTCTAATTCACAGACAAGAAATGTCTTTTCATGTATTTAGGGTTTTAAATTTTTTTAATGATGGTTTGTAATTTTCCATGTAAAAGCCTTGGACATTTTTACTGAATGTTTTTTATATTCATTCTCTCTTTTGAGCCTTGAAGGCCCTCTGTGAAATTGGTGTGATGGTCATTATTAACTGCACCTTGTAGATCCAAAAACCTGAGTTCAGAGAGGTGAAGAAACCTCAACTCACACGTGGCAGAGCTGGGAACTGAACCCTTACTCCAGCCCCCAGCAGAACTGGGCCTGACTTGCTGGGCTGGGGCAGGGCCCTTGTTCTGGCCCTTGCTTACGCAGAGCCTGGGATGTTTCTCTGCCGTTAGGGTAGACCAGCTGACCAGGTTAGTCTCCCCTGTCCCAGAGACATGGGGAGAGGGATTCAGGCTGGGGCCAGAGTGAAATACTCAGGGCCTAGGAAGGGAAGGGGGTCCTTCAGGCAGGAGCAGGCATGGAAGCCTCTTTGACTGAAACCAGACCTCCTCAGTCTGTGGCTGCAGTGAAAATCACCTGAGCATTCCTGAGAAAATACCAGCTTCCAACCAGGCACGGTGGCACACACCTACAATCCCATGTTCAAAACCAGCCTCAACAACTTAGTGAGGCCCCCTGTCTCAAAATAAAATATAAAAAGGCCTGGGGATGTGGCTCAGTGGCTAAGTGCCCCTGGGTTCCAACCCTGGTGAAAAGCAGTATCAGCATCCAGGCCCCCACCTCAGACCCTCTGCAAGAGGGTCACGAAGCCAGCAATGACTTCAGCTGCCAGGACCGTGTGTGGCAGGCTGCGGTCCACTGGTGAGACATTGATGTCTGCTGGTTTGGCTGGACCTGTCCACTATGCCGCAGCCTGCATCGAGGCCGCAGGGGTTCCGGGGACAGCGCAGACTGCAGACTCAGGCTCCCAGCCGCAGTCTCAGTCTTGGTTCTGTTTCCTGTACTCTGTCGGCCTGAAGGCTTCACACCTCTGAGCCTTTGCCTTTTCACCTGTCGAATGGAGACAATGACACCTGCCCTGGGAGGAGGGGTCTAGTTGTCCTCCCATTGAGCCTGGACTGTGCTGACCAGTGGGGACAGCAGAAGTGACTACACCAACCTGGGCTTAGATTTGGTGAGGACTGGCAGCTTCCACCTCAGTCTTGAAGCCTGTTCAACCACCAGGTGTGGAGAGGTCCCGAGAGTCCATGGAGAGGAGAAGGGTCTGGCAATGGCCTCTCCCTGCCAAGTGTCCAGTGTGAGTGGAGCCGTCTCGGACCCGCCAGACTGGCCTTTCAGCCGCTGAGTGCCAATAAGTGACCCCAGTCAGTGTCACATGGAACAAAAGCAAATTGCTCAGTCAAGCCCTCCCTGAATTCCTAACCCAGGAAATCGTGAGATTTTATAAGATGGGGTCAGTTTTTACCAGCCATGTGTGACTGTGACAGTTCTGACAGCTCAAGTCAATGTCACACAGAAGTCTCTGTTCATCAGAAGCAGGAGAGAAGGGCTGTGACCTTGGTCCTCGCTGGCCAGCCTAGAGCCCACCTCCTGCCTAGGAGGACAGGCCGGGCCATTTGCTTGGCTCCGATCCTGGCTGCCCCAGCCACGGCTGGATCCAGCTCCACCTGGGGAGGGCTGCTCCACATTGTTCTGGGCTCAGGCCCAGCTGCTCAGGGGGAGAAGCTGTCCACCTTGCGCAGGTGTTCATTCTTCCTGCAGAACGGAGCTGGCTGTATGGCAGCGTGCTGGTCCTGGGTGCCCGGGAGCTTCAGGGCAAACAAATGCAACCCCCTCTAGACCTTGTGAGAGGGACCAACACAATCATATAAAATGCAAAAATATGCAGTTGCCAGCTCTGGTGAGTGCAGTAAAGGGGGAGTTCTGTGAGCACTGGGGGCCCCTGACAGCTGCCTTGGACCTGGGGTGGGGCCTGAGCTAGGAAGGAGGAGCAGGAGGTACAGGGTGGAGGGCAGGGTATGTTCCAGGCAGAGGGAACATCACCCAGAGGTGATGCAGGGACAGAGGAACATGTGACCAGTCCAGCAAGCTCTGAGCAGAGATCAGAGATGGGGAGAGGGTGGAGCTGGGGGAACTGATCTTAAGGACCCTTGGAAGCCACTGAGGAGCCTTAAGGTGGGGAGGGTGGGGAGGGGTGCATTGGCCCCATCAGGTTGTGCTGTGATCACTCTGGGATTGCCAAGGTCAAATCAGAAGACAGATCTGAAGGTGTTCTGGAAAGTACAAAATAGAACACAAATATAAGGTGGGGTATTACGAGACACGGAGTCCATGAAGGGCCCAGGCCACTGCCCCAGGAGCAGCTTCTCTGCTCTGACACGTCCACTCCCCCCTCTGGGCCTAGTCTGTAAATGCAGAGTGTTCCACCCAGCAAGCCCCTCCAGTGGTCCAAGTTTCCCCATCCGTCAATCTGACTCTCACAGCCCAGCTAAGGTGGAGCTGCCCTTCCCCTCTCCAGTGAGAAGGGCAAGATAACAGGGCCAGGGACTTGCCTGCACCAGAGAGGGAGCTGGGCTCAGCCTCTCATGGTGTTTCTGGCTTGGAAGGAGGAATAGGCATCATTTGGGACAACAAACTTGGCCAGACTGCCTGGGTGGAGTCCTGGCTCTGCCACCCCCTCGCTGTATGGCCTTGAGCCAGTTAATTAGCCTCTCTGTGCATATGCCCTCTCTTCTGTACAATGATGATAATGGTCACCACCTCCAAGGCTGATGCAGGCTAAATTGAGAGTAGTGCCTGGCACTTAGTAGGCCCTATGCATCATTGTCCCCCTGTGGGCCAGGCAAGGCCTCTGGGGCCCCCTGCTCTGTCCTGGTGCAGCTGGCCCAGGTGATTTTTAGCTGGGCGGCTCTGCCAGCCCTGGTTGGGAGTTATTTTGGGTCCTGGCGCAGCTGTGCTGGTCGGGTGGATTCGTGCTGAGGAAGAAGCAGCTTCCCAGGGTGGAAGGGCCTGGGAAAGCCCCTATTAGCAGCTGGTCCCCTCTTCTCCACTCTGGAAACCCGGAAGCCATCCTGGGGCTGCCCAGGTGGGGCAGGACTTCCCCTCCTGGTGGGGAGCCCTCACTCTTCCCACGGGCCTGCACGTCCGGAAACCTGGTTCAGATGTCCAGCTGGGGCCTGGTGAGGCTGTGGAAGTTCTGTCCTCCCTAGGCCAAGGGCTGGGCCGCCACCATTTTTTTAGGTGTGACTCAAATACCACACGGGCCGCCCAGTGCCTGGAAGTCTGGGTTGTGCCCTCAGCCCTCCTGGCTCCGCGGCCTGAGGAGGCTCAAAGTCCTGCCCAGCCCCAGACTCTGGGCTCCTGCTCCCACAGGAACTCAGCCCACCTCTGTGCTTCTCTCCTGGAGAGAAGACAGCCCTGGGCCGCACAGACTCCCTCCCCGCCCAGCCTTCCCTGTTTCCCAGGTTCCTTCTCTCCCTCCTTCCACCCGGCCCTTCTCTCATCTCAGGGGCTCCTCTCTTCCTGTCATGTAGGATCACGAGTACTGAGTGACCCTGTGTCACCTGCAGAGCACTCCCCACCTCCTGGAGGCCTTGGAGCCTGAGCCTGTCACCCATGCCAGGGGCTGCTTAATGAATTTTCTAGAACAAAGACACTCCCCTTCACCCTGAGGAATTCTGATACAACGAGCTGAGTTTTAAAACATCCTTCGCCTCCTTACATAAGTTTCCAGTTTAACCTTTGTATATTTATCCTTTTGACTTCTCGTCCTACTTGGGAGACTCTTTGGAGATGACAACAACAAATAGGACAAGGCTGTTCTCTGGGTTCTGGCCGCTGTTGGAAGAAAGTCCCCCTCTGCCCTCTTTCCCCACACATGTCTACCCTGCAGGTTGGAGGTCCTGCTGTCAGGAATTCGTGACTTCTGCAGGGTCCTCCTTCCCCAAAGCAGAGGTCCCAACTTCCTTAGAAGGTCCCCACGTCTCTAGGGAGAACTCCATCAATGCTCAACCTGGAGGGGCAGGGAGGCCTCATGGGGCCAGTGAGTGACACAGGAGAAGGCCCAGTGTGGCAGCCTGGGCTCTGGGACAGAGGCCACAGCTCAGATTTTAGGGTGTAGAATCCGAAAAGGGTCTTAGAGATGATCTGGTCCAGCCACTGACTGATTTTTTTTTTCTTTAATTGTGGTAAAATATGTATGGATAGAATTTACCAGTTTTTCTTTCTTTTTTTCCTCCTTCCTTCCTTCCTTTCTTTTTGGTACTGAGGATCTACCACTTTACCCACTTTAACCACTTCAAAGGGTACCATTTAGTGGCGATTGATTTTGGTAGCTGAGAAAATATTGGTTCAAACGAAATCTTAAGCAGAATCCTGATGCAAAACCGGTCACCATGTTGTCAGCCTGGGGAGGGTGGATGTGTCCTGGTGAGGACTCCCAGGTCCTCCTCTGGGGCAGGCGGGGACAGAGGACGGGTGCTGGGGCAGGAGGGCTGGGGCTGCATGGCCCCGTCTTCCCTGCAGCTGCGTCCCGGCTTCTGTGGCCACTTGGGCTCCCCATCAGGCATGTGGCCCCCTGTCCTATCCCCCAGGCCTGGTCGTGCCCTCTGTTCCCCCACCCCCAAGGCCCTGCTCCCAAGTGCACACTGGGAACCCCAGGCCCCAGGGAGAGGCGCTGTAGTCACTCATTGTGGGTCCCCAGTGATGGCAAGGGGCTCTGACCTGCGCCTGCACCTGTCAGAGAGGAACCTGGTGAGAGGGATGTTCAAAGAACCGAGAGGAGACAGGCTGAGCTGCCAGGGCCCTGGAGCGCCCTCTGCAGAAGCACCTCTGAAGGCTGCCCTGTGGACGGCAAGTCCCAGGCCATCAGAGTAGTCCTCAAGACGTGGAGGAGCCTGGTCACCCCAAGGAGAGTCCCTGTGCCTCCATGAGAAGGAGGGAGTGCGGGAACCAAGCAGCCAGGAGGAGCACCCGGCAACGCCAACACGCCCAGGGTCAGGTTGTCGGTGACAGGTCGGGGAGATCACCAGAGGCCTCTGACTGAAGGTGAGTTTCCTGCTGTCCTGAGAGAATACCTCACAGATGGACAACGGCAACTTAGAATCCACCAAAAGAGGGGATCAGAAAGTGAGGCCAAGACGCGTCAGTGCACTGGCTTGAAGAAGCTCGTCAGAACGTCTTCATTTGTTCCTTTTTTCAGTCCTGGGGACTGAACCCAGGGCCTCATACATGCCACTCTGCCACTGAGCTGTGTCAGCCCTCTTATTGTTCTAAGGTCCCACCAAATCGCCAAGGCTGGCCTTGACTTTGCAATCTTCCTGCTTCGGCCTCCCTAGCAGCTGGGGTTACAGGCGTGGCCCCAGCGCCCAGCTGGCTCCATACTCTTGACTCTAATGCTTCTTAGGAACGTTGAAGGAGAAAGAGAAGAAAAGTTAGACAAAGAAAATGAAATGGACCAGGCGCCCAAGTTCAGAAGGAAAGCCTCAGGGCCAAGCGGGCAGCCTGTCCGGAGCCACAGCCTAAAGGGAGGCTGGGACACCTCAGCACAGCTCTGAACCCAGCAAATGACACGCCACCAAACTGTAGAAAAGGTGAAGGAAGGAGACGGTCACTTCCACGTGCTGTTATAAGAATGACAGAAAACATGAATGTTCACCTAGAAACACCGCCCCCCCCAAATCCAAACTATCACCCCCAACCAAACCTATTAATTTTATTAGCTCAGTAGAAAATTCATAGATTAATGCAGAGGAGTTCAGTGTTACCCTTATTCTTTTCTTGTTTCTAATTTCTTTTTAATCTTCGTCATTCTGCCTAGGATATTCTTGGCTGCTTAAATGTGCCTGAATTTTAGGCAATCAAAATAAAAACTTTCCCTTGGGAAAAAAATGGATCAAAGTTGGCTGAGTCCATGAGGACTCCTGAAGGGTGCGCGAAACCCTGGGGGTTTTTCCATGGGTCTGGCCTAACCCCTCCTGTTGGGGCTGTGGAAACAGGGACAAAGTGACCTCCTGAGGAGGACAGCAAAATAATGGCAGTACAGCCAGGAGAGCCCGGCTTTCTATGCCTAGTGCTTTGAGCTGTCAGTCAGGAAGGAGAAGATTAAGGCTCCTCAGGTCCCACTTGTATTCCAAGAACATTTAATCAGCTTCCTGGTGACTTCCAAGGTGAGTAAGAAGAGCCAGCTGTTTTTACCTGTCTGCAGCCGGCCTGATGTTACCTTGGCAACGGCTGTCAACAGGAGTGTTGCTCCCTCAGGCACATCACATCCTTCACTGCCAAAAGTAGGGGTGGCTGTGTGAGGGCAAAGCAGCAGAGGCCTCCTAGGTCCAGCGTGGGGACTGGCTCCCTCCCACCAAGGACTGCATATTTACAACCCAAAGCAAATTTGCCCTAAAAACAGGATTTCTGCACTATCCTGGCTGATTTCTGTATAATATTATTTATGCAGAGAATTTTGCCTTTAGACAAGGGCTTGCTTTGTTCATTTGTTTAACAGATCAGCACTGGGTTGAGATCTTAAAACCTAGATGTTACTGACCCAGCAGAAAACCCACCCCAGCTTATTAAATAGCCGAGGAAGCCAAAGCCCCGAGGGGAGACCTGACTTTTCCAAGGTCCATATAGCTTCTTGGCAATGCAGGACTTGAACTTGCCTGGAGTCCTGGTTGCCTGTTAGGGGCTGGCCTTACTGCAGGTTTGGCTTGATGACAGTGACAACTCTAGGAACTGTATCCCAACAGATGGGCACATGCTTGTCCATGGACTTCATTAGCGATGGACATACACATTCTGGGTGATGGACGTTCTGTCTGAGTCATTTTCCTGGCTCCCGACACTCCCTTCAAGGTCTCGGTGGTCACTGAGAGTTGGGCATCTGGTGTCTATTGGCTTGGGCAGGAGACAGAACTAGGTGAAATGGGATGGGTGGACGGGCTCCGTGGAGGTGCCTGGGCATGGAGCAAGTGCATGGCCTTGGGGTCGTGGGTTTCAGTTCCAGTCCAGCACCCTTCTGTTAGCATTCTGTCTGGCAGGTACTGACCGGGCAGCTTCCCAGCTCCCAGTGATTAGTCTCCTGGCCATTACAGGTGGAGGCAGGCCATGTCTGGATTTCCTCTTCAGGTGAAGTTTGCATCCAGGTTCATGGAGCCTAGGACTGGTGCATGGGACCTCAGCAAGGCACTGCCCTGAGAGAACGTCTGGAACCTCTTGTTCCTCGGGTGAACACAGAGCCTCTGTGCCTTCTGCTCTCTGAGTGTGGTTGCTCAGCACTTTGATTCTGTGAGTTGGATCAGAATCTTTCCATGCATTTAAAAAAAATTTTTTTTTCACTAAAGATAGTGAGGATTGATGTCTGTTTCTTGCTACTTTAAGAACACTGACAAACAAAACAGGAACATACATAGTTGTATTAGTTTCTTGTTGCTGTTGTAACAAATTATCTCAAATTTATTGGCTTAACACAACATAGACTTAATATCTTACAATTTTGGAGGCTGGAAGTCTGCCACGGTCCCACAATCATGGTGTTGGCAGCACTACCTTCCATCTGGAGGTTCTCGGGGAGACCTACTGGCATTCCTTGGCCCCAGCCCCTTCCTCCATCTTCAAAGCCAGAGTTGCTCTCACACTGTATCTGACGTAATGCTTGCGCCTTCCTCTTCCATGGTGAAGTGCCCTTATGATCACACGGAACCCACCTGGATAACCCCGTAGAGCTCCCCACTTTAAAGTCAACCAATTAGCAACTTCAATATCATCTGTGATTTTGATGTCCCTTCGCTACTATGCTAGTCAAGTTTTGGTTGTTGTGACCTTAATACCTGACAAAAACAACTTAGAGGAGGAGAAGCTTATTTTGGCTCCTGGTTTCAGAGGTTTCAGTCCATGGTTTGCTGAGTCCATTGCTCTGAGGGGAAGCATCCTGGCAGAAGGGTGTGGTGGCTAATGGCTGGAGGGAAGAGGATACAATGAGGGAAGAGCCCTGGGACAAGATATAATCCCAAGGGCACACCCTCGTGACCTACTTTCTCTAGTCACACCCTGTCTGCCCACAGTTCCCACCCAGTTAGTCCATTCAATTATTAATCCAACAAATGGATTAATCCTCTGATTAGGTCACAGTTCTCATAATCCAATCATTTCACCTCTGAGCGTTCCTGTACTAACACGTGAGCTTTTCAGGGGACATCTCATATCAAACCATAATAGCTATTAACCTACAATATTCCTCGGTTCCAGAGTTAGGAATGGGCATTTTTGGGTGTCCTTCTGCACACCATGCCCTGTTAGGCTGCAGTATTCACCAATAAAGTTAAAAACTGGGCCATGATACCAGACTCTCCACCCAGTTCTGGTGCTGAATCTCACAGACTGTGGATTTGGAGATGGGGACGCCATGATGGTAATCCATGAAATTCCAAAGGTAGCTCTTTCTCCTGGGCAAGAAGCTCTAGAGTCAGTGTACCCCCTTTATCAGCCTGTCAGCTTGGGGGTTCTCACCTGAGTAGGAGGAGGCAACAGTATAAATGCAGATTCCAACTCCAGCTGGTTCAGAGAAACTGCACTTGGCCACTCAGCCTTCCTGGAGGGGAGGAAAAGGGGAGTGACTGTCACCCTGGCTCCCCCTAGCCCTGCAAGCTGGAGCCAATAGCTAACCCCTGCGGGCTCTGCCCTGGCCAGGCTATGGGACTCAGACTCTGGTCCATGTGGAGGCAGGGCATGGACCTAGGGCCATGCAGAGGAGTGGACATCATAGCAATAAAGTTATTCCTGTGTGAGCTTGGGAAGTCATTTAAAATGTCTGTAAAACGGGGATGGGCCAGGGTACAGATTAGTGGTAGCGCACTTGCCTAGCATGTGAGGGGCCCTGAGTTTAATCCCTAGCACGTCCCCCCTACACATATAATTAAAATAAAATAAAACAGGGATCAAACTAATGTAAGTTTCCCTCATTAGATGCTCAAGGGACCCTCAGAGATGCCCTGACTTGTCTCCAGGGTACACATGAAAGAGAGAACCTATGCACACAGCACACACACTGTCCCCAGGACACCCAGTTTCTCAGGCTGAAGAGAACCCATGGAGGTGTGGGAACTCAGCCTGAGTAGTAAAAACACCAGCTGCTTCCGGACCCAGGTGCCCCCTGGATTTCAACTCTGCACTTAGTTCCACTCTCTTCACTTGTCTTGGTTTTCGTGGTGGTGTGTTCTGGAACACACTTTCCCTGCTGCGTGAATAAAGACCTGCGTTCTCTGCCAGCCAGGCATCCAGGGGTGATGGGGGCCTCTGAGAAACAGGCCTCAGAACAGGATGGGCTGATGTCACTTGCTGGACTGGGTTTGATCCCTAGCACTGGATGTCACTTGCTGGACTCCACTGGGGGAAGTAGAGGTCACTATCCCCACCACTGAGAGGACAGGAAGCAGGCCACAAGGTTAGTCCCTGTGAAGTCAGAGCAGAGCCTGGTTCTCTAGAAAGGTCTTCAGCGGCCTGGAATCAGGAGGGCAGATGCGCTCTGGAGGCATCTTGCTGGTTAGTGGGCCAGCCCTCAACCCCCACCAGCCCATTCTCATCTGCAGGCAGCAGGCAAGAGGCCCACAGAGTGTCCACCATGGGAGACATGCAGAGATATGCAGACAGGTAGATTTCCTCATCTCTTCTGCACCACCTGGAGACAGCTGTGGATCTGCTGTGGGCCAAAGATGGGAGCTTGTCACTGGGTCACCTACTCTAAGATCTAGGATCCTTGTTAAAAAAAACCAAACAAACACATAATCACTCATCTATCATTGCCACCCTTCTCCCCACAGGAGTGACTACGTCTGCTCTGCTTGGTAGATTCTGGTGACCTTCACGATGCAGTCTAGCAATGTCTCCTCATGCTTACTCCAGCCTAGAACGGGGGTGGGGCAGGGGGCCAGGGGGCCAAAGACCCATTTCAGACCCCTTCAAGCCCCCTTATTTGGGCTGTTCAGGAGACTGCTCTCAGCATATCATGAGGGCTGTCCTGTCCAGAACCCCTTTCCCCTCCTCTTCCCAGTGAAATTCAATTGTTTCTTCCAAAAGAATGTCCTCAAGGTCAAGTTAGTTTCCAGCACTAGACACAGGTCCTACTTTTTTCATTTTCTTGTAAATCCCCTTTCCAAATTGAGTGCAGAATGGGTGGTCCCTAGTGCCTGCCTGTCCCCTACTATAGAAGCAGGAGGGCACAACCTCCTCTTTTGCCGCTGGCAGTAGGACTTGCAGTTGTGACTTGGGTGGGGTCCTCTGGTGTGTGGGTGGTAGAGGTGGCCATCTTCATGGGGTCTAGAGGTGGAGCCTAGGATGTGACAGGGCTTGACCAGAAGCAGCAGGAGCCTGGCTGTGTGGTTGCCAAGACAGACAAACAAGCAGTTTGCTGTAGACAGCCAGAATTGGACTGTGCTGGGGATTCTCTGGCTCTCTGCTGAGGCCCGAGCTTTGGCCTTTTCTGATGTGACACATACACTGTGGATCAATGACAATGGCTTTGATCTTTGGAGCACCTCCTGGGAAGCAGGAGCTTGACAAACGCTCTTTCTGGCTGATGCAGGCCTCCTGGGTCTGGGGACTGCAGTGCACTCTGCAGGCCCCCTCCACTGGAGTGAGCAGAACTGACCAGAGGGGCCCCGACACCGTCCATGTCCACAATGGGACTTTGCCACACAATGATGCATGTGAGGTGCTGCTTGGAAACCTTCAGGGGTGGGGGTGCTCAGTCCCCAGCGGCAGAGAGGGGGCAGGCCCATGGCCTCAGTCCAAGGTCAAGTCCCCTTCCAGGAAGTATAAGAATGCTATGGTGAATTAACAAAGCCAGGTGTTCTTGATCGTTCCTTCCATGGAGATCTGCATCCCCTTCCCCTGAATCCCGTGGACTCTCTGAATACTCTGGCCAGGGGAATGCAGCAGAAGGCATGTGGCCTGTCTGGGCCAGGCCTTGGGAGGCTGGTGGTCCCCACGCCTCCTTCCTGGCACTCTCTCCGGGAGCCCTGCACTGCTATGGGAAGACCTATCACTGCCATCTTGGACTGATGTGAACACCTTTTACATACAAACAATAGACATGTATCAGGGCTGCATATCCAAAATGTTGTTCTTATCAGTAACCACATGGCCCCTCAGGGAAGCCGAGATTGGCAAGGAAAAGGACCGTAGCAGTCAGAAGCACAGAGGTTGTGGATGGTGTCCTCTTGCCAAAAAAGCCTGCTTGGCTTCTGAGAAAGGGGGAGTTTCAGCAGCTGAGTAGAAGGTCACTGTGGGTGTAGGCCGGCCAGGGGCCATTGCCTTCCCAGCTTCAGAGGGTACTGGCTGGGATTTGGAGAGGTCCATAGCAGGAGATGGAGGCAGAAGTCTCCCCAGCTGCATCATGATGCCAACAGTTCTCATCCGGAGATCCTGGAGGTCTGGTTCTATTCAGTGCTGGTCTCTGCAGTCACGTGATCTGGTGATTCTCAGAACCTTTGCCCCGTGGTCCTCAAGTCCTCTGATGGATGCTGTGCTGACCCAATGTATTTGGCCCCTGTCAGCCCCCTGACCTCACCAAGAACCTGGGGGCAAGGAGTCTCAATTTTAGTTTTCTCTTTTTCTATCCATCAGATAGATGCAACACTCAGTCCTGCAGTGAGGTGCTGAGTTTGCCTTATCCTTGTCAAAGCAGCTGACAGCAAGCTATGTCCCCAAATGTCTCCCACATTGAGTGCCTTTTCCCAGGTAGCTGTGCTCAGGGGCACCTCTGCTGAGCACAGCAGGCTCCCAGGTAGGCCCTGCAGCTCCTGGCCCAGAGAAAGAGCTGGTGCAGCCAGGCCTGGAAGATGGCTGGTGGGGAGGCTCTGGGTGCCCTGCCCTGATCTCTGTGTGGTCTGGGCGGGCACTCATCTCTGGGACCCACAGTTCAGACTTTCTGCAGCCCTTTGTCAGCTGACACTCCTGTGGCGTTTCACTGTGCAGGAGACATTTTCCCACACTGGACCTCTTTGATCATCTCAGTAGCTCCATGAAAAGGGTGGAGCAGGGTTCATGATCTCCGTGGCCTCAGATTGGGGAACTGAGGTTTGGGAGAGAGCAAGCCATTGACCCAATGTCACTGAGCTGGTGGAGATGGGGCATTGTCTGGAACCCAGCTCATTTCACTGCTGTTATGGGGACTAAGCGTGGGCAGAATGGCTCTTCTGAATTCATGCAGTGTCCCCAGCTGGTGGTCCATCTCTGAGCTCTCCTCTGGTGCCATGCTTCCCCCAGGGACTGGTCATGGTCGAGGAATGGAGAAAGCAAAGAAGTGCCCCAACACACTGAGAGGGACTTCCTCCTTCTCTTACCCAAGCCTGGCTCACTCTCCACCCACAGGCTGGCTGAAGGTTCCCGTTTAACAGGGGCTTGTCCCTGGTGCTGGCCTTTGGTTCCCATGCTGACCTGGGGAGGGACACAGGCTGACCTACCTCCTGGCCTCGTTTACAGGAGAGCTTTTGCCAGAGAAGCTGCTCCTGTGGCTGGGTGAGACCTGGCCTGGCCAACTGTGACCTGGGTGAGCTCAGGGCCCCTCCTCAGAACAATCCTGCCAGCCCCATTATCCTAGTGAGGAAACTCAAGCTCAGAGAGGAGAAGCGGCTTGTCTGAAGGTACACGGCTAATAAGCGAGAAATCTGGAATTCCATACCAGCCTGTCTGGACATAAATCTGCCACCCCACCCTGTCGCAGCAGCCACTGCCTTTGGAACCAGAGAGTTGGAGTGACGATGGCAGGTCTATGGCAGTGGGTCACTCCCCAGGAATCAGACTTTGCCCCTTAGTCCAGGAGCAGACCTTCAGCAAGACACCCAGTCCCAGCAGTGAGAGCGCCGTTCTCCTGTGCCCTTTCCTTCCCGGGTCAAGTGCATCTGGCTCTTTTGGGAAGTGGGTCTCAGGTGAGCTTTCTTGGCCAGCCCAGTTGCCTTCGTAGTGGCTTCAGTGGTAGATAGAGGGGCGACCACAGCTTGCGCCTTGGAGGATGACTTCTAAGCCTCTTACTTGGATCCAATTGTGTCCCGATGCCTATGTGGATATCCTAACCCCTAGTGCCTCTTTTTTAAAAATATTTTTTAATATTTATTTGTTTTTTAGTTATTGACAAACACAACATCCTTGTTTGTATGTGGTGCTGAGGATCGAACCCCGGGCCGCACGCATGCCAGGCGAGCGCGCTACCGCTTGAGCCACATCCCCAGCCCCCTAGTGCCTCTTATGTGGCCTTTTTTTTTTTTAGAAATAAGGTCATTGCAGATGTGATCAGCTAAGACAAGGTCATACTGGAGTAGGGTGGGCCCTGAACCAATATGACTGATGTCCTTATAAAAGAGTGCATTTGGACATAGCTGTGACCCTGGGAGAATGCCACGTGGACATGAGGCAGAGGTTGGGATGAGACACAGAATGCCAGAGAGCAAGCCACCAGGAGCAGGGGCACACCACTTTCCTGGGTTCCCTTGCCTAGCGAGGGTGGCCTGACTCCTCCCCAGAGTCGCCAAGTGAGGTGAGGAGGGCAGGAGAGCGAGCCGGGATGGTGACGCCGAGTTGGCCCTGGTCCTGCCGCGGCCCAACTCCCGGCCTCAGGCAAATTACTCAGTAATAATATTGGCCTCCCAGGACCATTTGTGATAGAAAGAGTTGGAAAATGACCGGGGTGCAGGGAGCTGGACGAGGGGCTGGGGCCAGAGGCTTGAACTTCTCCTACAGACGCCGGGGCTTAAGACGGTGTCCGGGAGAGGCAAGGCTGGGCAGCAGGGGGCCAGGGCTGGACCGGGTGTAGTCTGGCTTGGGAGTGAGACCTTGGGTGGTGGTGACACCACCTTGTTTGGGTGATGCTGAGCTCGGGGTGCGGCTCCAGGTCCAGGGAGGGACAGCAGGGAAGATGGGTTGTGGTGGTGGCCGAGCACCTCTGTGAGATGGTGTCTGGTGCTGAGCTTGCACCAGGGACCTTGTTCCAACATTCTCCTGGCCGGCTTCCCCTGGAAAAGAAGCTGATCTGGGCAAAACAAAAAAAGAACTAGTGAGGGGCTCGTGGCAGAGCAAGGTGGGAGGGGAGCCCCTGACTGCTGCTGTTCTGGGAACTGGTCCAAGTTTGAGAAGTCCCAAGGTCACCCCAGGGGTAACGGGAAGGCATGTGTCCTAGCTTTCCCAGTTCTCTACTCTCGCCTCTTGGCAGCGCAGTTCTCTCCCATAGAAAACTCCATAGGCTGTGAGCCTACTGTGTGTCAGGTCTGGGGCCTGAGAGATGACCACCAAGACACTGACGTGCTGAATCTTCCCGGCAACTCCAAGAAGCAGGTGTCACGACCCCAGTGTGCTCAGGAGGAGAGGGGGCTTAGTGGACATGGGGGACTTCCCAAACCACGAGGGGATGTGGCGCGGTCTGAGGACCAGGTGGGGAGGGGAGCAGGCAGCAGAGGTTCAAACAGGACAGCCCGTGGCCACTTCTCCAGCCAGAGGCTCAGGGTCCCAGCCGCAGTCAGAGGCCAGAATGCTTCAAAGGCCCTTGCTTTGGCCTCGGCTCCCACTTGCCACTTTAAAAGAAATCTAGAGAGAAAAAAGACGGAGGTTTCTATTTTTGATGAGACACCAATGAAATGGAGGCTTTTAAATTATTAAAATTCAGAAATAAATTATTTATTCAGGTCAGATATGAAAGCGCCTTTCATTCCATGAACATTAACCCCCCAGTGCACTGTTCCTGACTTGCTCATACCCTGGCAGCCATTTCTTCTCTCCAGACCTCAGTGCTCTCATCTGTGAAATGGGTGGGGGCAGAGAGTTAGACTGGGTAGTCTTTAAGGACTTCTAGGGGTCTGGAGGCACCTGAAGACCCAGGCAAAGCAGGCTTCCTCCAGGAAACCCTCCCAGGGCCCTGGTGCTGACAGCCTCCTCCCACTCCCCCATCAGATCTCTTACCCTGCACCGGGTACACACCTGCCTCCCCACCAGACCAAGGTCCTTGAGTTCCGGACCAAGTTATGAGTCTCCTCATCTCCATGACCCAGCACAGTGCCTGGCGGAGGGTCCCAGAAAGCATCTGTGGAGTGGATGAGTGAGTGGGAGTGTGAGGGCAGCGGCTCCCTGGTCCCATCCTGCAGAGAAGGGGTGGCTGGCTGCCTTGGGGCCTGGCCCAGGAAGCTCCTCTGAATTTGGACGGCCATATGTCCCTAGGATTTCTGAGATTGTTTCCTCCTGGGGACTCAAGTTGAAAGGAAAGATATGGGTTGCCAGGGCAACAGACTTTTTCCCTGCCAGAGCAGACATTGCCACAGAAACCTCAGGGGCTGCTGCTGGTGTGGTGGGCATGGCCTCTCCTCCGCAGCCTGTGAGCCTAGAGTGGGCCCCCGCTGCCCAGAGCCTCTGCGGGCTCGCCCCAGCCCTGCTGTCCACGGGTGCGAGGCCTGTGCAGCCCCGGTTCATAGCCTCCCTGGTGAGAGGGTGCCCAGGCCTGTGCGGCCCCTTCCTTGCACGTCTGTTTACAGCCCTGGTCTATCATCTGGGGGGGGGACGAGTTCAGAGAGGGGAAGCCTCAGCCTGCCCTCTCCCTGCCAGGTGCTTCCTCCAATATCACAGTCCCCACCACAGACAGAGGGGCCATACCCTCCCCCTCCCCACACCCAGGCCCAGGGCCCAGGGGCCTCCCACAGGCCTTTGGAGGAGCAGCAGAGAAGAGGGGCCTGGGGCCTGGGGCCTGGGATGACAGGCACAGAGCCAGTGAGTGACAGAAGCAGTTTGAGCCCCAGTCCCTGGTGAGGCCTCCGTACATTATCCTGCCAGGCTTGAGCCCACCTCTACAGCCCAGAAACAGGACAGATAGCCCTGTGGACCCGCCCCAGAGAGCCTGGTGTGCACAACGTCATCTGGAGAGAGGGGAGGAGGGCTCAGCCCACACCTGGCATCGTGGGCTGCAGAGCTCACTCGTCCCTCAAGACCCTCAGCTGGGAATGTGACCAGGAGGTTCTGTGGCTTCAGCCAGGATCACAAGTGGTGGCAAACGTCAGATCTGCAGACCGTGACACTGTGCTGTCCACCCATACCCCTGGGCTCATGTCTTTTTAAAATGGTCAATGATGACAGAACCAAGCAGATGTCAGGAGTGAAGGACTGGGGGGGACATGGCCCAGGCCAAAGAGTCCCTTGTGCAAAGCAGGCTCTTTCCCAAAGAAATGGAACAACAGGAAGGGTGTGGCTGGGAGAGGCAGCTGAGCTCAGTGACCAGGTGCAGGGCCTTCAGGACCTGCTCCAACACCTTGGCCACCTTCAACAAGACAGTAGATACCAGAGACATGGACAAATAGCCCAGGTCACAGCCTGCAGATCTGACCTCAGAGGGCAATTGAATCCCAGTTCACCCCGCACCAGGAGTGACTTTGAACTTGGACAGTTACTCTTTCTGAATCTCAGGGTTTTTTTTTTTTGTTTTGTTTTGTTTTGCCTATATTATGGGCACAATGGTGACTGTTGCCTCCTGACTTAGTATGAGGATATAATGAATCAGGGTGCATGTGAGGGATGCCCAGGAGAAGGTTGTTGTCTTCCTCCCTGCTCTGGAGCCTGCGTAGTAGCATCTGGGCTTCTGCTGCTGCACTTGCCTCTTGCCCCGCTGTACTTGGCATCAGTAGGTTCCCATAGCAACTGTTCGAACAGGCTGAGCATTGGTGCTCCTTTGAGCTGTCCTGTAGCCTGTTCCTTACAGTCTTATCTCACTTACAGTCCAGTAAGCCTAACAAGAAATGGGACACCATGTCTTCTTCTCTTCTCTTCTTCTCTACCCTGTGATGCTCCACAGGGCACTGGCCCCCGTACACCTCCAGCTAGCATCTTCCAGGTAGAACTTGTCAAGAGCCATTTGATTTTCTCAGCAGCTCTGGAGGTTAGTAGGTAGAGGTTCTTTATCCCATTTCTCAGATATGAAGACTAAGGTTCAGAAACACCCTGGTTGGTTTTGCTCACAGTCCTGGGTCAGTCAGCAAGGACTGGCACCCTGGTCAGGTATTTGACTCCTAATCCCATGTGACTTCCATCCTATTGGACTGTCAAGGAGGGCTGGCGGAAAGCAGGAGGAAGGAAGGTTAGAGCAAGAGGCTAGAGGATCAGCCAGACCCTCACAGCATTGCTGTTCCCCAAAACCAGCTGTTACCTCCAGCTCCCACTCCCCTGCTCGCCCTGATGTGCTTTGCTGTGGCATGAGCTCAGTACAGTTAGTTGCCAGTGGGGGAAGGGAGCGGGCCAGGGCAGCTTTAATGGGGGACACAGAGGTCCCAAAGTCTGCCCTTGCATACAGCCAGAGATCAGCTACAAGTTCATGAGTTAGTATCCTGGTCCTGTCCTCCCAGAGTTGACCCCATCATCCCAAAGCACCTTGGCCCCCACTGGGAACACATTCCCAGCCCAAAACCTCCAACACCTCCTCCCCTGAGATCTGTGGATCTGTGGCGTTCTGCTGCCCACGCAGAGCCTGCCTCCTGATGCAGCATCTCCAGCTCCCATCTCCATGGCAACGTCCACCACCCCCGAGCAGGACCACTGTGCTCAGCTAACCTGAGCCTGGCCCCTGCTCTCCAACCTCACATTTGGTTGCGAGTAGGACCCACATGCCTACTCCAGCCAAGATTCAGTATTTGCTTGTGTACCTGTCCCCCCATCGAAGGCTGGAGCTAGTGTGTGGGTGTGCACAGGTGGGTGTGTTCATATGTGTAAACACGGCGGCTGAAGGTGGCACCCCTGATCTGACTCCCTGAGAGCCTGGGAGGGTCCCTGGGGCCGGGGAGCCTGCCGGCGTGACTAAACGTGTCGTGTCTGCACCTTTGTGTGGGTTTGTTGGTGTTCGGCGGGCCCACGTCTCTCTTGGTTTGTAATTGTCTGTGTGTTTTGTACCTTCAGCAGAGTGCAGGGGGCAGTTACATCCCCCTGTGTTTGTTGGGTTTGCAGAGATGACAGCTCTTTTACTTCAACAACAGCCTGCTCTCCTGGGAAGTTCAGGCCCTGTGTCACTTTCGTGTGCTCCACCCAGGGCGAGCAGTTAAGCCAAGGACACGACAAGCTCAACCGTGTCCCTGGGAGCCCTTGCCATTCTCCTGAGTCACCATCTTCCTGTCCAAAGATGTGAGCTCTAGGAAGGGCCGTGGCCCACATTAGGGAAGGCGAGTTTAGTCCTGGTTCTAGTAACAGCTGGTGCTTGACCTCACACGGGCAGTCTCCTGTCCAGCTCTGCCTGACGGTAGGCCATCAAATGGTGATTGGCTAACTACTCAGCCCTCTTGACGCCCAGGACCCCCTCATCCCCACCACTGCCGTGCAGGTTGCAGATGACTGTCCTCAGCTGATCAGGAGAAGGCTAAAGTGCAAGGGGGTACAACTGCAGGGGACTCGATGGAGGAAGAATTTGATGTGACAGCCCCTGCTGTCACCCACCTCTCCCTGCAGTGTCCACCCAGACTGGGCCAGGTTCTCCTGGCAGACAGGGCCCTCTGTGTTGCCTGCCTCTGCCCAGCCAACCCCTCAATCACCCTCCATCACCAGAGCCAAGTGCTGAGGCTAGGGAGGGGCGACCCATGATGAAGGGCACCAGCCAGTTCTGCCAGGAGGCCCCTCCTCTCCCTTTCCTGCTGACAGGGGCATATATCAAGAAAAAAAGTGTCAGAGAGAGAGGGGGGGGGGCAAGCTGTCAGGCTTCCCAGGCTAGGGAGCAACAGTGTGTGCCATTCTGACATCAACGACTCCACGAGGGAAGAGGCCAGGCAGGGATGGGAGGTGGTGGAGGGTGAGTCAGCAGAGCTGACTCCCAGGAGGTGGGAGGATAGGGGAGCCCTGGCAGAGCGTCCAGAGGTCGGGCCTCAGGGACTGGCTATCTTACCACACCAGGGAAAGGGCATAGAAGATGGTGGGTGTGCGTCTGCACCCAAAAAGGGAATAGCCAAGTTCAGCTCACCAACCGTCACCCCCCGCCACATCAGAACCAAGACTGAGCACAACCCTGCATCAGGGACTCTGAGATTGGAGGGAATGATCACTTCCTAGGGGACAGGAGAGTCAACAACCAGGGAGGCCAACGGAGGAGGTGTGGAGGAGGGTGTGGCCCTTAGGGTTCACACAATGGAGGAGAGCTGCAGAGGCCTGGGTGTGCCGGGGGGCTGGGTCAGGTGGGTGGGCTCCAAGCACAGGGCCTAAAACAGGCTTCTCAGCACGCCCTGTGAAGACTGACCACTGGGCTCTTGTTAAAATACTCATCCTGACTCAGCAGGTCTGGGCAAGAGCCTGAGCTTCTGTATTTTTAACAAGCTCCTGGTGCTGCTGCAGCTGTAGGGTCCACACGGTTGCAAGGGTGTGGGCTGAGATGTCAGACTGTGGGTCTGACCTCAGCTGTCCCTTGTTAGTTGTACTAGTGGGCAAGTGGCTTACCCCTCCCGGGCCTCAGTTGCCTCCCCTATAAAATGGGGATAAACATAGCACGTACTTGGAGGGGGTGGTTGTGAAGATGAAGAAGTTAACCCATGAAGCACCAGGTCCAGTGCCTGATGGGCGCACTCTCAACCGGGCGCGTGGGGCTGGAGAATGTGTGCTTTTACTACAGATAATGCTTAGGAGCAGTGAAGTGACTGATATGACCAAAGTCTCATTTAAAAGAATCTGTGGACAGCGTTGGGAAGTGAGTGGGAGGCCGGGCCTCCCACTAGGGGCGATGGGGAGAGAGCTGGGGGAGAGAGCCAGCCCTGCTGCAGCAGGGGAGGAGGCTGTGGGCCTGGGCCAGGTGGCCCAGATGGAGAGGGAAGGTAGGGGAGGGGCGGCAGACGTCACTGCCACCAGCACTGCCTGGGGACCTTCAGGCTGGGGTGGGGACCTCTACCTGCTGGCTGCTGCTTCCCTATGCTGACTTGTCCAGTTGGGGCCCATCCTGGGAGCTCTGCTGCGCCTGCTCACCACTTCCCTGTCTCAGCCTCCTGGGGCTGCAGGGACCTCTCAGCTCACCTGCCAGGGGCTCCCCAACTTCCTCAGGCCAGGCCTCCGGATGTTTTGAAGGGAAGAAAGGTTCTTGTCTGTGTGATTTCATCTGAGCCTTGGTCTTCCCTTGTGGGCCTTAGGCTTTGGCTGGGGAAATGTCTGACCGTTGCCCGAGCCCGTGACTACGTGACTGAGGGCATCCTCTCCCGGTTCCCTCCTTACTCACCTGTAGGTGCCTCCAATCTGGCACAATTTTATTTAGATTGAACTGAATTTATTCTGGATGCTTCATCTTCACTGAGCAGGTATCTTGAAAACCCCTGAAGGCTATAGGCTCCCCTACCCACCCAAGAATGTAGTAAAATCCTAAAATTTTATGGTCCTTCTTGCCCCCCTAGATCCACTGAAATGCTGGTAGAGATGGCCCAGGCGTCCCCTGCCCAGCCCAGTGTGCTCTACCCGCTGGTTTTCACAGAGCACGCTGCAGAGATAGGATTAGTCTTCGGGAAACATCTCATGGGTGCATTGTTCCTCCAAACAATGATTCTGGAAACCCATTCCTTTGTCTTTGGCAATAAAAACCTAATTCCCAAGACACCAAATGGGAAAGCACAGCCTTAATTTCCAGACAGAATCCTCCTGGCTGTGAGTGGAGGTGGCGCCGTCTGTTCCAGGCCAAGGCACCAGACCCTGAAGCACGACTTCCTGAAGCATCATGGGAACTCAGGTGGCCCTACCATCAGCACGATTCTCTCTGAGCTGCAAAGTTGTAAAGTAAATAAACCAATAAGGCAGATCGTGCTCTGTGTGCAGAGCTGGACCAGGGAGTCTCCGAGATGAGTTAAGCTGGCATTTCCAATATCTGGGCACCCCCAGGAAGTGCTCTCTGGGGAAAGCAAAAAGCCAGGCTCCCCCAAAGAACTGAAGATGAGCTCCACTCGACTGTGCACACAAAATTAACTCTGCTTACCAGAGACCTTCTTGCCAGTATAAAGTTGGCTTTCTATTAGTCACCAAGGGCCGCTTGCCTATGCGCCAATGCCTTGCTGAGCTTGCGCAGGGCCTGCCTGGAGGTTCTGGGAGCAGACGGCCCATCCCCGTGTATTTAACAAGCACTGGGGCTTTCTTTTCGCTCTGAGGCCAAGCTCATTATCCAAGGAACAAGTGGAATGTGAAGGCTGCACTGCCACCGGAGCCCATTAGGAAATGTGCTGGAACCGCACTGATGCGTCCTCTGGGCCACAAAGAACCCTGAAGCAGAGGCAGGAAGGTGGGCTGGCTCTGGCCCAGCAGCGTCTAACGCTGTGATTGTCAGCAGCCCACGTGCATCCCACTCCCCTCCCATCCTGGTGCTCAGCCTGAAAGCCAGCTGCGTCCCAGACAGACCCCAAAGCGCCCGGTGACCCTACCACAAGCATTCTTCTCATTCAGAGGCAGAAGACGGTGTGTGTGTTTTTTTTTTTATCTAACTTTCAACCCAAATAAACGCCTACCTGTTTTCTGGTTATCTCCCTTTTACGCTTTAAACAGTCAACAGGAACCACCTAACAGTCTTCATTCCTGCACCCCAAATACCCCAAACCGAAATTCCCTGATTGTCTGCGTCTCTCCCAGGCTCCTGACCAAAGATCTCACTTCCAAAGCCAGAGCCCTGGGAGCAGCTGTGAGCTCCTCCCACACCTCAGTGACTCCCCGGCCTTGGTGCACAGGAGGATCACCCAGTCCTTTCACAAACTACCCGTGAGCTTGGCTGTGGCCAAGACGTCCAGTACTTGTCTAGCCTGCGGGAAGCCCTGAGTTCCATCCCCAGCACCAAAAAAAAATTACACACCAACCCGCACCCCTCACCCCAACACACCCGCCCCTCAACCAATTCAGAAAGACTCTGAGAGTTGGACCTGAGCTCCAGAACCTTCCAATGGTTCATTCTCCTCCACTCACCCCCTGGGGTGAAGGCCATGTAGATCTCCCCTCCCACCAAGATACCTATGGACTTGAGAACATTTGCACTTTTTTTTTTTTGTACCAGAGATTGAAGCCCTGGATATTTAACCACTGAGCCACATCCCAATCTTTGTTAATTTTATTTAGAGACAGAGTCTCACTGAATTGATGAGGTTGGCTTTGAACTAACTCTCAATCTTCCTGCCTCAGCCTCCCCAGTTGTTGGGATTACAGATGTGCCCCACCCCGCCTGTGCATTTGTACTCTTTAACCTGAGTCGTGACAACAGCCACAAGTCCCGCCTCACGGGCTTGTGAAATGCACAGGGCTCCTGAAATGCCGGGGCTCTCTTCCTGTCTGCCCTCCCTTCAGGAAGGGATGTCTCTGCTCTCTCAAGGGTATCTTCACATTTGCTCAGGGGAAAACTAAATAGCAAACCACACAGTTAATTGTTTAATAACAACTGTGATTCGGCGCCAGGAAGAAGTGAAAGGTAACCTGAGAATGTTTTCTCTGCTCAAGATCTTGTAGAGGGTGATGCGATTGGTGGGTCCATCACGGTAACAAATGTGCCAACTGCCAGCACAGGGGCTGTACTGGACAGGAACACACTGTACCTTCTCGAATTTGCTGTGAACCTAAAACTGCTACTAAAGAAGAGTCTATTAAAGAAAAAAAAAATCAGTGGCTCAGCGTGCAAGAGCCTTGGTGGAGGGCTCTCTTCCCCACCTCCTCTGTGCTCAGAGGTCCCCACACCACGCCCTCTCTGAGGGTCCAAAGCTGTCATTCTGTGTTTCCACAGCCTTTCTGCTGCCTGCCCGCTTCCCTTCCTCACTGGGCTGCTCCTCGGCTGTCACCTGCAGGTAGTCTTCTCTGGTATGCTCAGGAGGGGTTCGGGGCCCCTCTGGGCTCACAGGTCTCCCTCGACTGCCATCATCAGCCACTGACTCCATCACAATGACTGTCTGCAACTGTTCCTGTTGTACCTGCAATGTACCTGCAATCCCCAGTTGCAATGTACTCCCAATCTCACTCCGAACTAGGGGTGCCTAGAACAGGGACAGAGGTCCTGACCGTGCTCCTAGCACAGATACTGAAACACATTCAGCCTTCAGTAAATGAATGGATGTAAGATAAAGCTAACTGCTTTAGTTAATGGGAAAACAGAAGATTCTGGGAAAAGGAAAGAAAAAAAAAGTATGTATATCCATATCTTTGGGTTTTCACTAAATGCTTTGATTTTGATGTCGCCTCCAAAACCCACATGAAAATTTAATTGTCATTGTAACAGTTCTGGGCTGGGGTCTTCAGGAGGTGACTAGGTCACGAGGGCTCTGCCCCGCTAAATAGATTGATGGAGCCGGTTGGAAGGAGGGGAGTGAGCTCCTGATAAAGACGAAGTTCAGCCCATTTTTCTCTTCTATGCTTGGGCTCACTTGCCCTTCTGCCATGTTGTGATGCAACACAGAGTCCCTTCAGGAGCCTGCTCCATGCACTTGGACTTCCCAGCTTCCAGAACTGTGAGAAATAAATTTATTTTCTTTGTAAGTTACCCAGCCTGCCACATTCAGTTATTACAACATCAAACCCATACAAAAACAAAATAAAATAAACAAGACACTGAAATTCCCACAGTTTTGCCAACGAGCCTCCTGGCTCTCTGCATTTTGAACAGGGATACTGTCATTGAATCCCGTGACTTCTGAGCTATGATCTGGAGAAGTTAATGCCGAAGAAGAGTAATAGTTATGATCTAATCTTTGTGATTTGGATCTCAACGTGGCTAAAAGTTTTTTTTTTTTTTTTTTTTTCGTGTGTGTGAGAGTTAGAGAGAGAGAGAGAGAGAGAGAGAGAGAGAGAGAGATAAGTTCTTAAAATAAAATACAACTGAAGTGCTCTGGAAGGAGTGCTCCTGGCCTCAGTGCCCTGCTCATGTAGAGAAACCCCAGAAGAGGACTAAAATCCCTTGCTCACTCCTTAAGTGAAGTAACAGCCACCATCCCCCCTCACAGTGTGAGCAAATGAGACCATGTGTGCGAAAGCACTTTGCAAACCATAGGTGCAACCCTAAAGCTGACTGCCAGTCATTAAATTCTACCTTAAAGAAAACACACAAACATGCATGCGCACACGCGCGCACACACACACACACACACATACACACACCAGTCCTTCTGTGTAAATATCCACGTTCCATGTTTAGCTCTGGGAGCTGCTTACAGCCGGGAACTTACAGCCAGGAACACCTGGCAAGTCACCCAATCTCAGCGTTTGCTACTTGCAGCAAGTCGTGAGATGCTGGGCACGAGATTAGCCTTTTGTCCAGGAGAGCAATGCTGCGGTCTGTTCTGTCATGAGCTAAAGGCAGTGGACACTCCTTTTCTTCTTTGCCAGAACCTTCACAGACTCAGGGGTAGCTCCCCCTCCACTCCCTGCCCTGGGACCTTTTGCATCACACAGCTTGACCCTGGACTTGACAAAGTTTCGAAGCTGTTTCTTCATGTGGATAAGACAATGAATGAAGGGCTCTTTTAAGCCTGATGCTTTTCTGTGGTCTGCAGCTGCGCCTCCATTGTTTTACCCTGCCCAGGGCGAGGAGAGGGTGCAGCCAGAGGTCTCTATCCTTCCTGTAGACCTGCCAGCTCCTACACAAGTCTCGTCCCTCCTCTGACCCCTTTCTCCACAGTCCAGTGGGTCCAGCAGCAGTTCTTGCCTCAAAGAATTCTGATGAGATCCCCAAGACAGAAGGTCAACAGGGCAGAAATTTAAGATTATTGAACAAACCAATCTCTAGAGTTCAAATGGATATGAACCAAATGGACCACCAAGTGAAGCATTTTGGTCTTGTCTGCCTGGAGAATGTAAGGATGGGCAGGATGGGAAAGGCAGGTGGTGGGCCCAATGTGGCTGGCACCTTGCTCCATCATGAACCAGCCCCAGGCCACAGACATGTCTCAGCCTCCTTGGTTTCCTCCTCTACGATGTGGAAAGGGTAATACTGCCCAGGTCAGGGGCTACTTCCAGATGAAACAAGAATGGGCTAGGAGCACCTGCCCTCCACGGAGCTCCTCATAAAACTCCCCTGACCTTCCCACCAGCCCTGATGGGGAAGGGAACTGGGGGTAGCCGTGGTCGAGGTGGGCGTGGGGCCGTGTGATCACAGTCCTGCCTCTCCCGGCCTGTTGAGACAAAATCTATGGTTGTACCTTCTTGGAGATCTGGCTGCCTGCCCAAGTGGCTGCTCCAAATCTATTTCTCATTCGGCCTATTTAGAGAGGCTAAGAATAGATCACTGTGGTTTATTTTCTCTCAACAGAACAGATTAACCTGGCTTAGGAATGGTTCCTCCTATCATGCCCCAGGGGAGGAAAAATCAGAGGAGGAGCCCAGGGGACTGACACTAGCTTTGTGCTCGGGGCCAACCCTGGACCCCCAGACCAAACCCTAGGCTCCAGAGCAGCCTCTCTAAGGGAGGAGACAATGACCGAAATTGACTGATAGAATATACACGTAGTATTCAGAGGATGGTTAAGTGATAAGAAAACTGCAGCAGGCAGGAGCTACCGTGGGGTAACACTTGAAACCATGCAGCCATGGAGAGTTGGCTATGGAAGATCCGAAGGAATGGGGACATCCGGGAGGCACAGATGGTCAAGTGCCCAGGGAAGGAGCACAGAGAGCAGGGAAACCTGTTCTGGTGGAGGCCTGGAGGAAGACTTCCTGGAGGAAGAGGCGGGTGGGCCGGCCCTGCAGACGGTAGTTCAGTGGTTAGAGGAAGTCACAGAGGGGTGGACAAATGTGTGCAGTGGGAGTGCCATTGCAGCAGATGGCAGTGGACACACCCATTTCACAGGAGGTACATGAGGAACAGTGGGAATGGGGCTGAAACAGGTGGCAAGACTGCGGTGGGCCTGAGCAACTGGAGAGAGCTGGGGTTGCTGTCCCTTACCCAGACATCTCCAGTAAGGGCCAGGCCTGACCTCGCCTCCACACGGCCCTTTGGCTCTGCCCCCGTCATGGGAGTGTTCTGTGCTCAGATCACGGAGCTGGGTCCCAAACAGGCCCTGGGTCCACAGAGTGCTCTGGGGCCTGAGGGGAGGCTGAGCAGACAAATTCTTGAGGTAGAAGCCAGTACCAGGCTGTACATGTGTCCACATGTACAGGGGGGACCCTCTGCCTGCAGTGTCCCCCACCCACGAGCATTATCAGCCCTTAAAAGAATTAATCCATAAATCCAGGTAACTTGCTCTCCACTGCCCGTCTTCTGACCTCCCCTCCCAGGGCCTCCTTCTCACTCTTCCTTTCCCTTGCTCCCCCCACCCCCTGCATGGTCTGGGGGGTGTTAGAGCTGACCTCTTCCACAGGTCACCAACCCTGAAGGACCCCTGTTATTGGGGCTCTGGAGACAGCAACCTCACCAAGGAGCAGGCTCCCCCTCTGCCAGGGCCTTCTCAGCTGGGTTCAGTGTCAACCTTGCTTTCCTGGGAGTGAGGGCTCCTGTTGGGGTTGGGGAGGTGACACAGAGAGGTCTCCTGGCCACAGGTCTGCAAAGCCAGGTGCACCAGTGGGGGCAGCATGAGGGGGGCAGGGAGGGGGTAGACCAGGGGGCAGCCACAGGAATGACCGCCTGTGGCAGCAGCCACTGTGATGCAAGACAGACTCTGACCCGCCCCCCCTCCCAGCAGGGTGCTCCCTGGAGAGGGAGCCACTTCCTGAGGGATCCTGGGAATAGTGGGTCACATACGTGAGCACCACTGGGGTCTCAGGAGAGCAAGGAACCTGGGGAAAGGTGGAGTCCACCTGCTAGGCAGGTGGGGCTTCCTGCCATGGGGGTGCCCGAGGCCCGACACTGACATGCCCAGTACCTGAAACCCAATGCCAGGAGCCTGGGAGAGAAGGTTCAAGGGGAGGGAGACTCTACAGCCAGGGCTGGGCTCAGGGCCATGGTTCTCTTTCTCCCAAAGCAGGGCCACCTGGTGTCCTTTGTGGCCTCCAGGTGACCTGAGCCATTGCCTGTCACCCATTGCCACTTCCTTGCTGCTCCTCCTAAGTTGTGTGTCAGAGGCCTTTCCCTGGGTGTCTTCAGTTGTCACTGCCCCCACCCACCCTTCTGGGAAGGCGCCCTGCCCACCCTGTTCCTCCTTCCTCCTGGTAGCTCAGCGTTTTCCCCAGAGGTATGGCCACTGTCTTCTCGGGGTCCAAGGGCCTGATGGTCCCCTGGAAAGCTGTCCCTGCCTAGAGCCTCTCTCCTGGCTCACAGGCCTGCTTCTCTGCCTCAAGGACTCTTCCCTGGTCTTCTTTCCCCCGGGCTGTCCTTCTCTGAGGATACTGGGTGTGCAGTGAAAGCTATAATGCTTTCCTGGTGCCCACACTGTGCTCACTGTTGGAAAAAGAAAGGGTGCAACTTAGTACCAGGGCATCTGGCCAGCTTTCAGAGCTGCGCTAGCTTAAGCAGGTCACTTAGCCTCTCTGAGATCAATTCCCGCAGTACTTTGTTACGGCAACCCCAGGAAACTAACACACAGGCCATGGTTCTTTCCCCTCAGTCCCTCTTGCTCTAGGACTTCAGAAACAGTCTCTGGACTGAGTTTCCCTCTCCCTGTGTCCCATGCCCTGTCCCATGGAGGTTAGGGCCTCAGACCTTTCCCCTGCCCAGCACCTCCCAGGGGTCTGCAACACCCTCCTGTCCTGTTCCAGCTCTGAAACCCGGGTCTGTGACGTGGGACTCTGGGGCACCGCTCCAGGCAATGATCAGGCCTCCTCCAGCTCCTCCTTGGGGATGAATGAGTGAGCAGGTGCAGTGAGATATCCGAGCTCACCTGTCCAGGTCCCCACCAGCAGCTGCTCCACAGCCGCGGCAGGTCCCCATGCAGGGTCCAACCTGCCCTGTTGCCTCCAGCAAGGCTTTAGGGTGCAGCTTCCTTGGATTATAATTGGCATTTAATAAAGTGCAGGATCTGATGAGTTTGGAATGTCTCCATCTGTAAAGCTGTCACCATCCCCAAATCTTCCTCCTGCCCCTGTCATCCCTCACTCCTGCTCCTCTGTCTCCAGGAAGTCATTGGTCTGCTTTCTGCCACTGATGACTACAGTGCATTTTCTAGAATTTCTATCTAAATAGGATGACGCAGCAGGAACTCTTCTTTTGTCTGGCGATATTTAGACAATGATTAACTTTTTAGGAAACTGTTCTTCAATATGGCTGCACCGTTTTGCATTCCCTCGAGCAATGAAGGGGGCTTCCAGTGGCTCCAAGTCGGCCTTTTTCAAGGTGGTGTCCCAGTGGGCCTGTGTAGTGGTATCTCACAGTGCTCTCATCTGCATTTCTCTGATGACTAGTCCCTGTGAGTAGATGCTTTTCTTTTATTGCCTCGTTTGATTATCAGACTTCTCTGGGAAGGGCACAGTGTCAACCCTTTTCACAAAGAGGAAGCTCAGGATCAGAGCCAGTAGGTAATTAGCCCAAGGTCATCCACTGCTCCGTGGGAGAGCCAGAGTTGTCCCTATTGCTCCGTCTTGTTTCCTGAGCTCACAGATCTTCTGTGACCCCACTATTTGGAGGCACAGCTGGGCATCCCATTGGGGCAAGAGCACATGAGCTTCCAGAAAGGGATCTGTCCAGGGTGAGAAAGGGTCAGCAGAGGGATTCCCCAGCTCTGTCCACCCTCCCCATGTTCAAAAGCAACAAAGACCTGGCCAGCTGCCTCCTGTCAGGAGCAGGGTTTTCCCTATCTCGGAGCAGGAAGTGCTACCTCCTGCTCTTGACTTCCTCAGAACTCCCCTTCCTGCTCCTTGAAGAGAACCCCGGGGGCGGGGAGCGGGCCGGCTGCCTCCTGGCCACTGTGCAGACTCTCTGGAGGCTTGGGCAGACAGCTCCTAAAGGAGAGTCACCGATGGTCCAGTGTCCTCAGTTACTGTGGAATTCTTCTCAGGCTCAGAGGGGCTGGTGGCAAGAGCAGCTCAGAGCAAGGGGAAGCCACCAAGGAGATGAAAGACACCTAGGGGATGAAAGTTGCCCCCAGGCCTTAGACCCTCCCTCAGGACACTCAGGCTAGGTTCACAATGCACAGGGCCCACCTCCCTGCATAGAAATCAGACTCACAACAGAGTCAACCCCCGCCCCCTGCACACACACAGGTCCCGAGTCACAGTGGTCAGGTCAGATCTAACTTCAGGGATTCCTCCAACAGGCCTTCGCCTCCAGACCTGCCCCCATGCCCTTCAGGAGCTGCCCTCCTCCCCACCATGCTTTCCCCCATCAGACCTTGGCCAGAGCCACGGTTCTCTCTGGACATCCTCCTGCTGCAGCCCGGAGGAGTGTGCTTAGAGTGTGCACGCAGCCTTGGAGTCACTGAGACTGAGTCCCGACTGTGAATCCTTTTCCTCTGTGCTACTTGGCTAGTCCTTGAATCTCTGTGACTTGGTTTATTTGTCTACATGATGGGTACATAAAGCCTACCTGAGATTCAGGCATGGTGAACGCATAAGTGAGGAGAGACCCTGTAGAGAGCCTAGGCCTGAGTGTGGGCAGGCAGGTACATCCACCTGCTGTCTCCCCACCTGAGCCCCTTCCTTTTGCCCCGTCCAGTCCTCAGGCCAAGGGAAGAAGGGATGGGGTTTTGAGACGCAGTCCAGGCCGGGAGGCCCTGAGATGGCCAGGGGCATGAGGTGGGCAGTCGTTAGCCCCAGATGGGGAACCTAGGGTGACGTGCCAAGGTCCCAACCTTTAGGCTGCCAAAATCAGCAGAGAAGAACTCCTAAGCTCTGTGCCCCCCCCCCAACTCCCACTCCCAGCCACAGAGAGGGGAAGCCCCCAGCTGCTGACCGCAGTAGACCAGAGCAGCCAGGACTCTCCAGATGTTGAAAACAGCTGACCTGCCCTAGGTACCTGCTTTGACTATGAGAAGCGTCGCCCCTACCCCAGCACAGAGAGGTGAGCCAATGCTGAGTCACCAGCACGTCACCAAGCCCCTCCTCACAGCGGTCTCCAGCACCTGGCGTTTTCTTGTTTCTGTACTGGGCGTTGACCTCAGGGGTGCTGCACCATTGAGTAACACCCACAGTCATTTTTTTAATTTTTAAAATTTGACACAGGGTTTCAGTAAATTGCCCAGGTTGGCCTCTAACTTTCAATCCTCCTGCCTCAGCCTCCTGGGTTGCTAGGATTGCAAGCTGGCCCCCCTGGGCCTGGCCTTCATCAGCTTTCTGAGGGGCAAGGCAGGCAGGACCCTGAGTGAACAGGAGGTGCCACAAGGAGGTCTGCGGGGAGCACTGTAGGCAGCTGGGGCCCAGCCCAGGCATCCAAGGACACGAAATGGGCCAGTGTAGCTCTTGACCAGAACTGGGCGTCAGGGTGGCGGGCAGCAAAGGCCGTGGGGGCTTGACGGCCAGGGGAGATGGTTCTGTTTCCCCTCTCAGTGCCACTGAACGGCGCTGGGCGGTGCCCCAGGAGGGGATGACACAGGTGGACTTCGTAGAAAGGCCCTGCTGCTGCCACGTGGAAGCAAGTCTGGTGGAGGGCAGGAGCAGCCTGTTGTCATCGTGGAGAAGGAGGCCGCACTCCGCAGAGCAGGGAGGCAGGGGCGGAGGGGCTCCTCAGCAGCCCCACCACAGCATCTGGCCGGGACGCCTCCTCACCTGTGATCGGACACAGCTGCGTCCCTGGCTCAGCCCTCTAGATGCAGCAGCAGCACATCCCCAACTGTGACAATCCAATGTCCCCAGACACTGGCGAGTGTTGGGGTGGGGGTGAGAACTGCTGTGGAGGAGCCTGCGTGGGGCCCCGGCAACTGAGGGGAGGGAGGAAACAAGCGACGCAGCTGCAGCCAGGACACTGCCCACACCGAGCCGGTGCCCTGGAGCGAGCCACGGGGATCCCACAGAGGACAGAGGAAGGAGACGGGGGTGGGGGGGCCAGAAAGGGAAGGACTGAGAACGAAATGGACCATCTATGGATATACCACAGGGACTTTCACCTTGTGTGTATCTACAAAGTGCCAATTTAAACCATCAATCAATCAATAAGTAGAAGGAATACCATAGAGTAGAGAAAGGGGGACGGCGGGAGGGAGGAGCGGAGGGAAGAGGAGGCCCTGAGAACACAGTGGTGCAAATTGTATTCCATGCACGTATGAATCCCGGTATCGGGTGTAACTATCATGCACTAATTAAGACACTTTTTAAAATAAGAGCGTACTACAGGGATACTGCCACATCGATGTTCATAGCAGCACAATTCACAATTGCTAGACTGTGGAACCAACCCAGATGCCCCTCAATAGATGAATGGATTAAAAAAAATGTGGCATTTATACACCATGGAGTATTATGCAGCACTAAAACATGACAAAATCATGGAATTTGCAGGGAAATGGATGGCACTAGAGCAGATTATGCTTAGTGAAGCTAGCCAATCCCTAAAAAACAAATACCAAATGCTTTCTTTGATATAATGAGAGCAACTAAGAACAGAGCAGGGAGGAAGAGCAGGAAGAAAAGATTAACATTAAACAGAGACATGAGGTGGGAGAGAAAGGGAGAGAAAAGGGAAATTGCATGGTAATGGAGGGAGACCCTCATTGTTATACAAAATTACATATAAGAGGTTGTGAGGGGAATGGGAAAATAAACAAAGAGAGAAATGAATTACAGTAGATGGGGTACAGAGAGAAGATGGAAGGGGAGGGGAGGGGGGATAGTAGAGGATAGGAAAGGTAGCAGAATACATCAGTTACTAATAGGGCATTATGTAAAAATGTGGATGTGTAACCCATGTGATTCTGCAATCTGTATTTGGGGTAAAATTGGGAGTTCATAACCAACTTGAATCTAATGTATGAGATATGATATGTCAAGAGCTTTGCAATGTTTTGAACAACCAATAAAAAACATTAAATTAAATTAAATTAAAAAAAAAAAAGAGTTTGGACTGAAGAGAGAGGTGGACCGTGGTTGGAGAGGTATGTGGTTTCCCAAGGAGAGCACATGGAGGAGAGGCGGGGGGACCCTCAGCATCCAGCCCAGGAAGAGTGACAGCACAAGGGGGCAGAGGTGCCAGGAGAAGCTGGTCTCGCGCCTGGAGGTTTGGGGACCACACAGAGACAGCAAGCCAGGTGGGAAGGAGAAAACGCTTAACCTTCCCATGCACAGCAAGTGCCAGATCAGAGTCAAGAAGCCCCCATTTGAACCCAAATTCAAGTGGTGGCTCCTCCTACTGGATCAAGATGGGAGACCTCCCTGGTGCCTCATGCCCCAAGTCTGGCTCATTCCGCCAGTCGGCCACATCTGGTCTGAGGGCACAGGGCCAAGGCCAGGAAGGCTCCTGACAGGTGGGCCTCGGTCTTACCCTGTGGTGGCTCAAGCCTGGCCCAGCTGGAGAGTGGCCACACAGGGCTTGACCCACACCCATCCAACTCAGGTGCCTGCATGTCAGCCGCAGAGGGGGGCAGTTCCCATGCATGAGGGAAACCGGGGCAGGAACGAGTTTGTGCTGCTGGGAGGAAGAGGAGGAAGAGGAGCCTGAAGGGCCGGGAGGGGAGAAAGCAGGAAAGACCCCGAAGGTGGCTCTTCACCTGGCCTTGAAGGGAGAATTTCAACAAGCAGAGAAGGGGAATCGTTTTCCATGGGTTTTTAATGGATTCCTTCCAGTAACTTCTCTCCCACCAACTTGAATGGACTGTATTGGAAGGAAGCCAGGCCTTTCCTTATCTGGATTTCGCCATCTCACATGCAAAAATAAAGATAAAATAATCTCTAATCTTCTCCCTGGGATGTTTTCTTCTAAAGCTCTCATCCATTCAATACCTGTTTATTAAGTACCAACTGCATTATTAATATTTCATGTTCTAACTCAACCTCAATGATCCTTTGAAGTGAAGACCAGGAACTTCCTCATTTTACAGATGAGAAAACTGAAGCACAGAGAAATTGAGTTACCCAGGTCTCCAGCAGGAACGGGCACAGCTGAGGTTTGACCCCAGCAGCTGGGCTCCAGTCTGAGGGATGCACAGTTTTTTTTTCATTGATTCAGTGTGACTGGCCATTTGCAAAGAGGGAAGAAAATGCGCCTCCTGTGAACTGATGTGCTACCCCACCCCCCGCCTGAGGCTGCTCATTCTGGGCCACCACGGTCAGCTTCCTGGCTCCAGCAAGAGGCCAAAGCATCTGTTCCCACCAGCTATAGGGCTAAATTGTTGGAAAAGAAAAAAAGAGCCCAGCTGACCTGGGGCAGGAGCTGATCCCCCATGGGGCCTGGGGAGCTTGGGGAGCTGGGGCTCCAGGGAGGCCTCCATCACAGCCATTTCAACGTCCCTGTGGCACCTGTGGGAGCCTGCCATGACCACCCTCATGCTCTCAGCCTCCTGTGACCTCTCCCCTGTCCACACGCTCCACTGGGTCCTCCCGACGCTCGCCCCATGCAACCAGACACGGAGTTCTGCGGACCGCCGTCCCCACAGTATCGCCTTACTGCAGGGCGGAGCAACTTCTCAGGCGAGCCAGGCATCACTTCCCAGCCAGGCCTCCTGTCTCCAGGCTGCTCCTGCCGGCTCCGGTTCAGCTGTTCCCCATCAAAGTACCAGCTGCTCAGCCCGGCAGTCAAGCCAGCACTGTCTACCCTGGGCCTCCGGCTTCTTCATTCTCTGGTCCCCTCCACCTCCAAAGACACATCCTTAGATCTTCCTGCGTGGGTCCCCTTACTGTCCCCACCCTCCACGTTCAGCTTCATGGCTTTCTCTCATCTCAGAATCACTTATGACCTAGCTTGGGGAAGACTTCTGGCACCACCCTAGCTGAAGGTGATTGCTTGCTTTGAATTTCTGAAGCTCCTTTTATCTGGACCATTAATTGGTCACCCTTGGTATGTGATGCCTTGTCTGATTCCCCAGATACCCATGAGCCCTACCTCCAGGACACCCTGACATTCAAGTGCTAGCTCTATCGCTTGCAAACAGGGTTACCCAGAGGAAGTTTCAAGACATCTCTGATTACTAACATTTCTTCATCTGATAAATAGGAATAGAAAACCACCTCCAAGATTCCTTATGAGGACTGGGTCAGGTGACACTTGTAAATGACTAGGACTATAGAGAAGGTGGAGCCCATGGGAGATCACCTCCCCTTGTACCTTCACATGTGCATAGAGAGTTTCACAGGGATTTTGTTCTTTTTTTTTTCCCTGACACATAATCAAGGGGCCCCTGAAGCAGTTTCTTCAAGATCGGAGCACCAGAATGCCCCCCTCTACCCATCAAGCTCCAGAGCTGAGTCACTTGCAGCCCAGACAGGAGGCAAAGCTCTGAGGGAGCAATTGCACCCCACTTTTGCTCCATATTTGCATCTGCAAGCTGCAAAACACGGCGGGTTCCAGGAGTCCAGGCTTGTTGTGCCTTTTGAAAGTTTGGTGACTGCCAATACTATTTCTGAATGAATAAAATGAGGTACAGGAGACCAATGATGTTGAAAGATAGCTGCGGAGGCACAGGTGTGTGGTCCCCTGCCCAGCGCTTTATCAGAGCCAGGACAAGACCAGCAGCTGGTCTCACATCTCCCCCCACCTTTCTTTTCCTCTCTCTCTCTTTTTTTTCAGTACCAGGGGTTGAACTCGGGGTGCTTAATCACTGAGCCACATTCTCAGCCCTTTTAATTTTTTTTATTTTTATTTTGAGATGGCCTAAGTTGCTGAGGCTGGCTTCAAACCTTGGACCCTCCTGTCTCAGCCTCCTGAGCCTCTGGGAGGATTACAGGTGTACACCACCGAACCTGGCATGGTCTCCCATCTTTCTTAGTTTCCAAGTGATGATGAAGAGGCTTGACATTTGAAGACACCTGTAACAACTGCAACGTGGCAGGAACACACCTGAGACTTTCACTGGTGATAATGCACCGGGGATGCGCTATCAAGGGCTTTGATTTGCAGCCTACATTTATAATGGAAAGAAACGCTGAGCTTCGGTTTGAGGTTAGTGGAAAGAGCTGCCTCTTCTCTCCCCCCAGGCCTCAATCCCTGGCTTAGTTCAACCTCTCATTGTGCAGATGAGTAAGTCAAGGCTCTAGGACAATTCCTTTGAGGGGAGGGGCTGTGGCTGTCTAGTTCACTATTGCACCCCGCACAGCACTTGGCCCCAAACAGGTGCTCTGTAAATGCTGTTGGGAGAATGGCAGGGCTGTGCATTTGGCTGCAGGATTGGGATGGAGGTCTCCTGGGTGCCATCTCATTTCTGACTTTCATGGAAACCTCTCAGTGCTCATCCAGGAAGGAGGAGTTCATCCCAAGTGGGCATCTTCTTTACAATCTAGAATGTAGGCACATCTAAAGGACTCAGGGAGGAAGGGTCCCTGTAAGTCACCTGCACACACAAATAGCTAAGGAGTCTCTAAGAAAAATCTCACTTAAAGAGAGAATTTAGCTGGACATGGTGGCACACATCTGTAATTCCAGCAGCTCCAGGGACTGAGGCAGGAGGATCTTAAGTTCAAGGCCAGCCTCAGCAACTAAGTGAGGCCCTAAGCAACTTAGTGTGACCCTGTCTCAAAATAGGAAATAAACTAGGGCTGGTGATATGGCTCATGGTTAAGAGCCCTGGGTTCAATCCCTGACACCAAAAAAAAAAAAAAAAAAAAAAAAAAAAAAAAAAAAAAAAAAAAA
>NW_025999977.1:54411798-54416547 GCF_001458135.2 Marmota marmota marmota
AAAAAAAAAAAAAAAAAAAAAAAAAAAGAAAGAAAAAAAGAAAAAGAATTTAATTAAGCAGGAAGGGCTCCTCATTGGAATTTCAAGCCTGACGTGATTTTTTTTTCTGAGTTGTAGAATGAGGAGCTGTATTTAAAATCAGGTAAAGATCAATAAGTGGTTTCATAAATATTTGGGACCCTGGGGTGTGAAGCAGTCTTGCCCTGGGACCCCCTAGCACAGCAGCATCTCATAAAGGCTGGAACTTCAGGGGCCTTGGCCAAACATGAACAGCCTAGTGCCCAGACCCTGAGATACAGACACAAACCCTCCAGGACACGCCTTCACCGTGACAGGTCTGCCCACGTCTCATGCCATGCGGGCTGGCTTTGCTGGGGTGCAGCCTGGACTGTCACATGGGCCTCATGCTGCCAAGGCTCCTGCACTTGGTAATGTCCTTTTGCTATATTGACATTCTTAATTTTTGAGCAAGGGGCCACACACTTCATTTTGGGCTGGACCTCCAAATTATGTAGGCAAGTCCTGAGGTTTGCTCGGTGGGGCTCAGAAGGGACACTCTGCTTTCCGGAGCCTCTGAGACTGCAGAAAGTGGGCAGCGGGGTTAGCATGAGGATGAGCTCTGTCAAAGAGAGAATTACAACAGTTTCATTTAAAGATATTATCGGCTTTATTTTCTATTCTAGAATTGGGCAACACTTCATTTCATGAGAGAGAACAGTGTTCCAGAGAACCGAGCAGAGGAGGTTGATTTGGTAGACAGCAAAGAGCTAAAGAAAGCAGAAATAAAAAAGTAGACAAGTCATTTCAAAATAACTTTTCTTGGAAGGTGAGGACAAGGGGACAGTAATAGGAGAATAACAGATTACTTAGGTTACTTCAAGTTGCCTTTTCTGTGTGATTAAGGCAGAGGGAATCTCACTATCAGGTCAATTGAAACTGGTCCTTTTTGGAAATTAGGCTCTTATCTCAGAAATGGCTTAGATTCAGCTTGGTACTTCAGCATGAGTGACTCTGTTTTGATATTCCGTGGTCTGTTGGGGCCTAGCACAGGAGCTTAGCCAGAATCAGTGGCCTCCTATAATGCTTCTGTAAGTCTTCAGGCAACTGAGCAATAAGGGAGGGTTGCCTGGATCTATTTGGTGTAATAATCTTTATTTGGCATAACCAAGTCTGGTTTACTTAGCAGAGCCTCCCACGCAGAGGGAAAGCCAATAGTTCTGGCTGCACAGACCAAGGGGAATGTCAGTTCAGAATGTCCAAGCCTCTGGGCTTGGATTCTGTACCTAGCAGCTGTGGCAACCAGATTCCAAGACAGTCCCCCACAATCCCGTTTCCTGGCACTCATGCCCCTGTGATGGTCCCCTCTCCTTGTGTATGGACTGGAATGCAGCCAAGTGGCAATGTGTCACTTCTGAGGCTAGGTTTTAAAGGACATGGCAACTTCTGTTTTGGTAATACTGTCATACTGTGGTGCGCAAATCTTCTCCGGGGGGGCCAATTGACCTGTGGACACTGCATGGGGTCTGGAGGGGCCCAATTGTCTTTGGAGGTCCCCAGTCAATGGCTATCAAGGAATTGAGGATCCTGGCCACTAGGTATGTGAGTGCACCATCTTGGAAGTAGATCCTCCCACCCATTCCAGGATTTCAGTGGTGCTGATCTGATCAACAGCTTCACAGCAACCACATGGATGCCCTGAGCCAGAGCCACCTGGTTAAACTATGCCCTGGTTTCTGACCCTCAGAAACTGGGTGAGATAATACATTTGGTGTTTTATGCAGTTAGGTGATAGAGTATGCAGTATGAACCTATAGATAATGCACCAGCACCAAATGTCTCACTACCCCACCTCCCAGTACTCCTGAGCACCCAAACAGAGAGCTTGGACACAAGCCATGTGGGCACCACAGCCAGTGCAGACACACGCACACGTCTTTCCGGACTTCTGGGGGTCATGTGAGTCACGTGAAGACAGTGCTAGAGAATCCAATTTACTTCACTAATGAGGGCTGTGATCACTTTTCTTCCTCAGGTGCTTTGGCCAGGGAAAAGATGGACTCCACATCTGTTATACTTGCTTCTCACTGTGAGTTTTCCCCAAGGTAATGATTACAAACTTTTAATATGATGCAGGCTCATCTAATATTTACGAAGCACTTAGGAAGCACTGTGCACCTAATCTTTGTAACAGCCCTGTGAGATGGAATTGCCCCTCTCAAAACTCTCTGGGTGAAGAAAACGAGGGTCAGAGTTCAAGGAAGTTGCCTAAGCCTCAAAGTTGGTGAGTGGTACAAAGAGAATCCACACCCAATGTATTCTAAGTTCCAGGTCTTTCTGTGGCGCCACTCAGACACTTCCTGCAGGATGAAAGGGAAGAGAAAGAGGGTTGGGGCCAGAAAGGACATGAGGAGGCGGCACAGCTGCTCCAGGGGAAGAGGGGAGACAGACCTCTGCACTCACTAGGATCCCTATTGGCTCCATCCTTGGGCCATTTCCTCTCCTGTTACAGAACGAAAACAGCAAACTGACAGGTGAGTGAAGGTCCCAGCAACGGTCAGTCAGCCAAGGTGCTCTGCAGTGGGGTCCCAGGTGGGTTAAGGCCACCACTGAGGTCGGGGGTGTGACCCTGAGGGGGGAAGCAGGGAGGAGGCTGGGAGGGGAGGCACTGTGGTGGGGACAGGGGGGCCTGTTCCTGTAATGACAAGGAGGCAGAGCCAGCTCGGTGTGACCACGGGCTTTCTGACAACCAAAGCTGATGGCAGACCAGCTCCCGGAGGTGGCTCGTCCTGGGGCAGGAGGAAGACTCCAGTCAGAACAGCCTCCTCGGGGCTGCAGAGGGGTCACCTCCAGTAGGAAAAGCTTTTGGTATTTTGAGTAGGACAGCCTTTCACAACATTCTGTAACACGGATTTACAACCAAGCCCCATGTGGTACTGATTCTGCTTTTAGTATCCATAATTGAGAAAATGTGCAAGAATGAAAAGCCAGTATAATTGAACAATGCTTTTAAAAGGATATATTTTATTAAACACTCAGCATCTGCGGCTATACTTAAAATAGTCATGAGCACAGGGCAAGGTTTGGAATCATGCCAAACTTCAGTCGGGCTGAGAATCCAGGGAGGACAGTGTGGTGGTGAACACATCACCCCCAGACCAGGAGCCAGGCGTCCGCAGGGTCCCTGGGTGGCTCCAGAACAGCTTCAGTTCCTGTCTCAGGGCCAAGGGTCCCTTTGAGAGGCTGTTTTCCCCAGCAAACACCTATCCCTGCCATAGATTAAGGTTCCCAAGCAGCCCCCCACCAGCCCAGCCCCTTGGGTGGCCCCCAGTCACCCGGGGGAGGGAGCCCAAGCTTATCTGGACCAGCCATCCCCCACCATCACCACGGCTTCCTGAGGGGCACAGTAAGAACAGCTAGCTAATGCTGAGGTCTTAGGTGTGCCAGGCACTTGCTGAGCACTCTGAATACACAATCTCACTTCACCCTCCCAAGTACATGAGGCATGAAGGAGTCCAGGGATGTCACCCACCAAGACGGTGACCGGAGTGCTGGCTTTTTAAACTAAAGGAGCTTAGAGTGCCTCAGGTGCTGGCAGAGGCTCCCCTCTGACACCTCCTGTCTGCTGGGTACCAGGACCTCCACGGGAAAGAACAAGTACTTCTGACCCTTCCCCAAGTTTCCTCGAACCCAGGAAGGGAGACCAAAGCCTGTCAACACACAGGACAGACTTCGAGACGCTGTGGTCCCCAGCATTGGTTCCATAGAGAACCACCAACAAACCATCGTCCCTTCCGCAGCCCAAACAGACTGTCCTGTGCCATTTCCTGTTCTTCCATCCTGTTGATCCTCCTGAAAATCACTTATGACCCCTCACAATTGTGTGCACTCCCCTTCCCTCTCTCCTCCATAGAGAAAGGGGTCCACTGTTTCTGAACAATTCGGGGTTGGTGGGGAACCACGCTCCTGTGATTTTCTCCCTTTGCATGGTGGTGAGTTTGCATGCCTTTGCCTTGTTTAATCTGTCAGTTCATTCCAGCAAACTTCAGAGGGCATGGGGGGAAACATCCCTTTGCCCCCCAGCAGGACGCCCACCCCTATTTTACTGATGTGCAAACTGAGGCACAAAGAGCTTAGGTAATCTGCCCAAGGAAATATGGCTTAGCCAGGACTCTCTGTGCTCAGAGCCCACGCTGCTGGCCTCTGTGCAGGAATAAATGAAGACATTCTGTGAGCTCTCCCTGACTCTGTGGAGATGTCGCTTGGCTGCTGTCACGGAGAACCATGAACTGGCTGGCTTAAAACAACGCGCGCATGTTCTCTCGCGGCTCTGGAGCCCGGGGCCCATGCAGACATGGGCAGGGCCGGGCTCCAGGAAGCTCTAGTGGGGGATCCTTGCTGGCCTCTTGCAGCTGTTGCTGGCAGTCCTTGGCCCTTGTTGGCCTGTGGATGCACCACCCCATCTCCGTCTTCACGTAGCCACTCCCTGTGGGTCGTTCTGTGTCTCTCCTCCTCTTCTTCTAGGGACACCAGTGCTGGGGTACTTTGGGATCACCCATCTTGACTAAAGGTCTGCAACCATCCTCTTCTGGAAGGGTGAGAATTTGGGGAAGGAGTCCTATTAACCTATGCATCCAATGATATCATTAAAAAAATGGTAAACCTTAAAAGATGCATAAGAAACTCCAAAAGAGTTTTTCTATGATGACTTTGATTATTTAAAAAGTTTATATATATATATATATATATATA
>NW_025999977.1:54416572-54420067 GCF_001458135.2 Marmota marmota marmota
TTTTTAAAGTGTCATTGAGGACTGGGCTGGGTAGCTCAGTGGCGCAGCTCTTGCCTACCCTGCATTAGGCCCTCGTTTGATCCCCAGCACTGAAAAAAAAAAAATCAGGTGTTGTTGCTGCTACACTGGTTTCCTAAGTGTGTGCTCGGTCGGCTTCTGGATGTCCATCACTGAGGACTGAAGACACAGGAAAACATTTCCTCTCTGTAGCAATGACCCTGGGCAGGTGACAGCAGCAGTTTCTGCAGCCCTTTCCCATGGACCCCTCTCCCCGGTGCCACCTGCCTCACCTGGGAGCTGCTGTTCTGGTTTCTCTCCATTCCCACATTATCAGCAAAGCTGCCAGGCTCCCTCGCAGCCCTGCTCCGTGGCTGCAGTCAGTCTGCCCGGACACACACATTTGGAACTTAGGGCAAAGGTACTTTGGTACAGCCTTAGCTGCTGTCTCGGATGGAGAAGGGTCTCTTCCCCAGCAGTCGTGACCATGAATGCCACATGGGTGCAGAGGAGAACAGTCCCATCTCCAGAGATAGAAAAATGATGCAGAGGCATGAAGGGGAGACACAGGGAGACCGCGGCCAAGGCAAATCCCAGGTCCCGATCCCCCGAGGCCCAGCCCAGCCCCTACTCTCAGCTTCTGTGGAGACTTCAACTCCTTGTGATAAATCCCCCTTTTTCACTTGCAGACAGAGTTCTGTAACTTGTAACTAAAACAGTTCCCACACCTGGCCCTGCCCATGAACCAGGCACAGGTGCAGACCCGAGGCCGGTGCAAAGGCGTCTCCACTGGCCTCATGCTGGATTCCTGAGATGGACCCAAAAGAAGCACAGGAAACTCCAAAGCCAGAATTTTCCAGATCCCTCACGTGAGCCTGGTGAGGTGTGTGAGGCAGGTGCTCCTGAGTTAGATGAGACTCTCGGGTACAGAGAGGTTCACTTGACCGTGGTGTCACCAAGGTGAGCACGTGGTAAAGCTGGGATTCTAGACTTGGAAGACCCCAGAGATGACCATCCCCTCTGCCCACCATGGATGAGCAACGGCCTTAGGTGCGTGTGTAGGGTCCATCTGGCCACTGCAGACAGGTGCTTCCCATGAACTTGGAAAGGGGCCACCATGACCACAAACCAGGATGCCAGCTTTGGCACAGAAGCTCCAGGCAATGTTAGGGCACTGAGAACCAGGAGCTATAAAGAGAAGCCGCCTCCCTGAGCACACTCCCCACCGTGACTGAGAGGTACATAGCGGCAGGCAGCCCTGCCAGCCTCTTTCCATGCTCATGGGGACTTCCCAGATGCCCCTTTTCAGGCTGAGGTCACTAACCTCCTCTGAGACTTGGAGCTCAGAAGCAGGTGTAAGAGGTCCTGGGAACAGGGGTGATGGCTTCACCCCAGAGAGTTTTAGGCTATTCTGGGAAGGCGAGCCCCTGCCTAAAAATAACTTGCCTGCTTCATTTGAGCACAATGTCACGGCCACCATTAAGTGGTCTATGTTTGTGCAGAGATCCCACTTGAAACGTGAGTGCCCATGGGGAACTTGAAGCCCCACACACATGATTTAGGGAGCCTCCCCTCTGCAGCATGAGGGCCCGGGGTGAGGCAGAACAAGGGAGTCATTTTCCTCATGCCTGCCCCTCAGGAAGAGCCTCCTGTGGTGGACAAATGGATGGAGAGATGGACAGACAGCCAAGGAGTAAAAAACAGAGGGAAGAAGTTACTCCAATTTTCCTGTCTCCAGAAAAGCAGGTGCAGCTCCTGACCTGCCACCACGTGGGGCCTGGGCTGCCTCACTCCCTGGACACACCACTTCACCTGGGGAAAGATCCCAAGTCCCTGTGGCCCCAAGTAGCACAGTCCCAGGCTGTGAGAACAGAGGAGAGGGGCAGGGAGGACTTGGGCCCCAGGTCTCTGCCTCCCCAGCATGGGGGGGGACAGCCGCCAGCCACACCTGTCTAAGGAGAAGCAAAGGTGCTGGGGTTCCTGGGAGGATTAGAAACGGGACACAGGGGAGCTGGGCCTATAGAGGGGGCCTTGGGGTCCAGCCCTGCAGGGACAATCCAGAGTAGACCCAGCACAGTCTCTATCTACAGAGGGAAACAAGAGAAAATCTCGGCTCCCCATACAACCCCACCCAAAGGAAGATGGGACAGCGTGGCTGTCCCTGATGGTCCTCAGGGTCCTCCTGACGCCTGGCAGGGAGAGGAGCCATTCAAACTAAACCTTCATCAGAGACGCAGCCATCAGAAAGGGATCGAGAGGACCGTCTGGCAGGAATGAGAACTTCCCCAGTGCAATTGGCCAAGGCTGGAAGAAGAAAGGCCTCAATTTCAGGACTCGCTGGGACGTGTGAGGACACAGTGGGTCGTTCACCGGGGCGTGACCTTAGCCAGGATCATAGGGTCTTAGTGTCCTGAAGGGATGAACCCCCCTGGCAAGGGGATGGGAGAACTGGAGACGACGGTGATGTGGCACAAGCTGCACCGTCCTGTTCCTCTTTCTCACCAACCAGAGGGGGCCCTGTGCTTCAGGGGAAGGAGGCCCCGCACCAGGGGTGAACCTTGATTGCTCTAATCCAGTCATGGCAACTCCATTTCTTCTAAGTGATTAGTCTGTATACAAGCATGGAACTTCGCCTGACTGATGAGACATGAAGGGGAGTTTCTGGGGGAATTTAGGGAAGGTTTCCCTCACTATTAAAAAGAGCCACAAGGGGGGCTGGGGTTGTGGCTCAACGGTGGAGCGCTTGCCTAGCACATGAGAGGCCCTGGGTTCAATCCTAAGCACCACATAAAAATAAACAAAATAAAGGTATTGTTTTCAACTACAACTAAAAAATAAATACTTTTTTTAAAAGACCCATAAGGAAGGGACTTTCTCTTTTTCCTGAGTTTTTGGTCATGTTGGGTGAGGATGTGATACTTGGAGCTGTTGCAGCTGTATTGTAACATAAAGGTCCAATCAATACTCTACACAAAAGCCAAGAGATTAAGGATAGCAGAACATGAATATGAGAAGAATACAAGTCCTCGGTGACAACCTTGAGCCACTGAATTTACCCTGGAGACATTTTGTTATGTGACAGAATGTGCTTCTATGCACAGTAGAGGAACAAATAGATGCACAGTATTCAGAGCAAATATAGTAGTTCAGCGCAAAAGACTCTGAAACTAGACTGTCCAGCCCAGGCTCTATCACTTGTGACTTCTGGAATGTTTATTCTACCTCTGTCTTCTCAGTTTTCTCACCTGCAAAATGAGGATGGGGAGAATGGCTATATCTGCTCTAAGAGCTTGCGGTGAGGGTTAAATGAAGTCACCTGCAGGGAGTCTTTTGAACAGTGCCACCATGTGTTATCTACCTCACAAGTCACTTGGGGCCTTCTCTGACTTTTATTGCTAAATGCATCCACATAAAGCAAGCCTACGGCAGGTTTCAGCCAGTGGCAACTGCGTGGGACTTGCTGCACTGAATGGCGGGGGTGGTGGTGGGGTGGTGGGG
>NW_025999977.1:54420092-54495685 GCF_001458135.2 Marmota marmota marmota
GGTGGTGGGGTGGTGGGGGGGTGGTGCTGCCCACGTGTGAACAGAGATGGCACAAGGGTCTGGTGAGGGTGTCCAGGGAGCTTCTGTGGGGAGAGTCACTGGGCCCCTGCTCAGCATCCACAAGGGCAGCTTCTGCAGGACTGAGCGTTCCAAAGTAAAAGAAGGAGGGAGCAAAGACTGAGAGGTAGAATGTTCCAGAAAGAGCAAGTAGGCTGCTTGGCTCAGGAGACGTTTGGGGCCGGAGGAGCAATGAGAGGTGATTTGAAAGTGCAGCGAACTTTAGACCGCACCAGCCTCGAGGAATAAACCGTCAGGGTCTTGCTCAGGGCCGCGACAGAGGCCCACCGAAGGGCCCAAGAAAGGACGCGGTTTGCTGGATCTGGAGGAGGACCGCTTCCCCGTCTGCTTCAGGAAGACTCCACCGATTGGGACTCGGGCAGCAGAAACGCATTTCCTCGCGGATCTGGAGGCTGGAAGTCCAAGGTGGAACCTGATCCTTCAGGTCTAGGGCCCCACAGTTACGACCTCAGCCACTTCCTAAAGACGCTGTCTCCCACTGTGGTCGCCTGGGGGATTCAGGCTTCCACACATGAACTTGGGAGGGGGACACGCAGGTGTCCCCAGCACTCTCTGTTCATGAGTTCCCGAGGAAGGAGTGACAGTGAGAGACACTGATATGAGGGCAGTAAGGAGGGGGCTAGTGAGGCCTCAGCAAACACAGAGCGGGGGACAGAGCCAGCAAGGAGGGGTTCCTCCGCAAGGCACACCGAGTTCTGCCACCGACCGCAGTGACACTCCTAAGCGTGTGGCCGAAAGAAGACAAGCAAGGACTCAAACAATCACTTATCCACCCAAGTCCATGTCCACGCTGGTCACAACCCACAGGGTGGAACTACCCACATGTCCCCAACGACGCACAATGAACAGCCGGTGGCTTGAGCAGCGAGGGAACAGCTTTCAGCAGTGGGAAGGGGGTGGCTCACATGCGCTGGGAGACTTCATGCTGCCCAAATGAGCCAGGCACCAAAGGTCACCTTTGTGCATGAGGTGCCCAGAGGAGGCAGATTCACAGACCCAGAGAGTGGAGCAGAGGTTGGCAGGGGACAGGTGGGAGAGGAGAGGGGGTTGGTGGGAGGGGAGAGGGGGCTGGTGGGAGGGGAGAGGGGGCGGGTGGGAGAGGACCCAGTGTTTCTGTTTGGGATGGGGAACCAGTTCTGGAAACAGGTGGTGGTGTTTACACACATCGGGGTGTAGGCAATGTGGTGTAGGTAATGCAAGTAAACCATGCTTAAAATGATCAAGATGGAAAACTTTAGGCAATGTATGTTTTGCCACAATAAAAGATGAATTTTAAGAGAATACAAAAAGGAGAGGAAGAGGAGGAGTCCAGAGGCTGCTAGAAATCAGTACAGGAAGTGAGAAGAGTCAAAGTGATTCTAAAGTTTCCAGCTCAGGAGAGAGATGATGTCATTAACTGAAATAGGAAAGTCCAAGAGAGAGGTTAGAAGGAGAAAGAAGTTTCCATTTTAGCAATGCCAGGTCTGCAGTGGTGGCTGACCTCGAGGAGGGAACCCCCCGGGGAAAGTGGACAGAGAGAGGGAGGTGGGCCTGGAGCTGGGGACATTCAGGGAATGACAGACTCCCACAGCAGGGCAGAGGACAGTAGGCCAGAACCCGGGAGCACCACCTTGCCTTGTGGAGAGGTCAGAGGGTCAAGCCAGGGGAACCGAGGCACCCTGGGCAAGGAGAGCCAGGGGAGAGTCACGGCAGTCACAGCAGGAGAGTCCAAGGTGACCCAACGGCCCCCAGAAGACATTTGACCTTGGCCACGTGGCAGCCTCTGAAGTCTCCTTTCCTGGTCTGTACAAATGGAGAAAGCATCCCCTCCCCGTGTGGTTTCCAAGATGGAGTCAGATGTGTGACCTGCCAGGGACATGCGTGGCATATGCTATGGCTTGGTGTGGTTCAAGTTTGTCCCCAGAGGCTCATGTGTTGGATGCCTGGTTCCTAGTGCTGATGTGAAGAGGGGCGCTGAGGGGAACGTAGTTCAGTCTCTGAGGACACTGCCCTTGGAAGGATGGGACCCCGAGTTAGTTCTGGTGAGAGGACTCTTGTACAGAGCAAGCCTGGCCCTGGCCCACTCTCTGGCTTCCTGGGCTGCTCTGTAACCCTTCCTGTACTGACCCCTCCATGATGCCACCACCAGAGTCGATCCAATGCTGGTGCCGAGACTTTGAACCTCCAATAGTGTGAGCTAAATAAACCTGTTTTCTTGTAAAATGCCCAGCCTCAGGTATTTGATGTAAGCAGTGGAAACCTAACACAGTACACAGCAGGTGCTCCATAAATGCCAGCTGGCGGTGCCCACCCCACTTCTCAGCTCGAACATCTTGGCCTGTGTCGGCCCTCTGCAGCACAGATTGGCAGAAAACGTGGGCCTTAGTCTCTGCCCCCCACCTCCGCTCACATCATCAGTAAGTGGTCCTCTTCCCAGGAGAGTAAGTCCTGGGCGTAGAACCACGTGCAGCTCTGATCGCCAGGCAGTCTTGGGGTATCTAGATCTGCTTGCGACTCGGGAGGCTGGAATAGTCTTTCGGGAGTGCGGCCAGTCCCAGGCCATAGACGTGTGCGTGGACATTAGGAATGGAGGGAGTGTCGGGAGAGCTCCCATCTGTCTACCCCCGAGCACTGCGGGCCCTCACTCCCACTCCTCCAAGAGGTCTCACTTGATCCTAATGCCTTCGTGAGTGAGTAGAGTGAGAGTCTGATCCTCATGGGACAGTGGAGGACCAGGCCTGGGGACTGAGACTCCACTGTCTCAGGAGTGCTGGAGCTGGACATGCGTGTGCCCTGGCACCCAGGTAGACCTCGACAGTAGGCAGAGTGTCTGGAATCCAGGCCTGGCAGCCACACTCACTCAGGGTCCTCACTGGCAAAACAATCTTGGCACGTATTTAATTAAAGGGCACTGTGCCGCACTGTGCCATCAATCCCCCAGGAGAGGGTAGGTGGGAGACCACCAGTGCCACCTGCATGTGCCCAGCAGGAGGGGAAAGGCTCACCCTCTGGTGCCCCCTGCACAGCAGCTCTGTGCTCACTGAGGCTGAGTGCGTAGCTGGCTGCAGCTCTGTACACAGCAGCTCGGGAACCATCCAACTGGACAAAGGTGATGATCCCTCCCACCAGAGCCCCTAGTGGGATCATACCCTGTGCCGCCCTCTTCCCCTGCACCCTCCATGGTGGGTGTGCACATCTCCATGTTGATGATGCTACACCTCCAATTTTGGTTTTGGGGGCCCCACAGATGGTGCTGGTGGTCCCAACCTTCAGCTCCTGAGCTCCAGACTTGCGACTCTGGCTACCATCTGCATTTACTCCTTGAATGTCCACAGACACCTCGAATGCACATGCCCCACACTGTCACCATCTTCTCCCAAGCCTGGGTCTCCTTCAGGGTGCACTCGCTCAGCTCCCCAGCCTGGAAACCGGGGTCTCAACTGAGTCCTAGATTCTCACCCCTCTTCTTTCCCCTGTCATGGAATCAGTCCTTGATATCCCCACCCCCACCCATGTTTCTTGACTTCTGTCCTCATCTTTCCATGCGTGTGACCACCACTTTGGGTAGGTCCCTCGTCATTCCCCCGTAGGTCTGGTCCTTGGATCCAAGGACGTGGCCTTTCATTACTATTGACAAAGTTTCCCGTCCATTCCTTCTTGCCTCTCTCCTCTCTCGGCAGCTCTCTCTTGGAACTCCTACAGGAGGTTGTTAGACTTCTGACTCACCCCCTCAGGTCCCTCATGTCCTCTTTCATACCTTTCTTTTCTCCTCTGGTCTGCATTCTATCGTCAGCTTTATTCTCCCTAGCTCCAATCTCTTCTTCCAGTCATAAATTTTCTCCTTACCTGTACCCAACTACTTATTTTCTAATTTCACTTATTCTAGTTTTCATTTAGGAGCTCTATTTGTTTATTTGTCAAATTTTCCTGGTAATTTTTCTTTACTTTTTGTTTCTTTTTCATACTTTTGATATCTATTTTTATTTCTGTAATCATATCAATCATGCTTGTTTTTACTCCACCACTGATAACTTCAGTGTGTGCAGTCTTACAGGTCGGGTTCTGTAATTGGTAATTCTGATGACTTGTTTTATGATTTTTAGTTAAGAACTAAAATTCCTTAGAAATATATCTGTGGGAATTCATAAAGGCCCCGGTTTAAGAGCCTTTCCCACATTACCTGTCCTAAAAAACCTAATGCCAAAATTTGCTTAAAGTGGAGTAGGTTGGTAATTCTAACTCCAGACTCAAGTCAGGTTTGAGGCTTATGGCTATAAATTTCCAATAGAGACTTTGTCTTTTATTCTCTCTGCAGCCAAAGTCCAAGTTTAAACAGGCAAGAAACCCAAATGCCTCTCAGTGGTGGTGGTGGTGATATCTGACTGTGTGTTGGGGGAGGGTCTCTGATGTGACCTTCCGGCTTGAACAGGCCTTGGTCCTTGTCATCAGTGACCTACCTATGTGGCCTGACATTCTAGGCTGTTAGGGTTCAGCCCAGGCACAGCCCAGCCTCAGTGCCCACATTTCCCACTAGTTTTGTGGTTTTATTTTAACTTTCTATCCTCCAACAATTTTCCCTTTTTCTGCCAGTTTGACCCTGCATTTAAAAAGATTTTCTCCCAATTTTACCCAACAACGTATGTTTCCAGTACACCTACATTCCCATACATACCTTTAGAGATATGGTTTCCACCGCAGGTTGCAAGGGTTTGAAGTGAAAATTACTAATTCTAAGACTCATAAGCAAGAAAATATGCCCAGGAGGTGGAGGAAGGACAGAAGACCCCTGCTGAACCTGTGCCCAGGGTGGCTACTCAGCATGATCCATGTGCCCCTCTCCAGCCAGAGCCTGGCCTCCCTGGAGGGCCCTGGGAGCCCCAGTGCAGGAGGAGGAAGATGTCCACCTGGAGCTTTAGGACACTCACACAAGGGAGATGCAGAGCCAAGTCCCCAGCTGAAGGTCGCATCCATTTAATACAAAGAGAGGGGTCGGAATCAGCCACCAATCCAGGAGGAACAGAAGCATATCTTGAAAGTTGGAGATCTAAGCTGATGGTGGAGGAGCAGGGGTCAAATAAGGTGCTGCCCAGAAGCAATGTGTCAAGAGTAGCTGGGAGCATGTGTCAGAGAGCAGCAGACCCATGTACCTGCACATGTCATGAGAGCACCAGACCCATGTACCCACACATGTCATGAGAGCACCAGACCCACGTACCCGCCCACGTCATGAGAGAGCAGCAGACCCATGTACCCGCACACGCCATCAGGAGCACACTCTGCTGATTGACTATCTCCTGAGCACGTGGGGCCAGCCTTGCTCAAAGGGGTATGGGGATTGTTATGCGAGCTGAGTCTGTAGGCGGGCTCAGGACATTACAGAATTGGGATGGGGTGAGATTAGCCAATGCTCGGCTGGAACCAAAATAAGGGTCTTGGTTTCCTGGGGCCCAGGAGTCCTGAGAGAAAGGCTCTGTGGCCTGAGTGAGCTGAGAGACTCTCTTGGGGACAGAGGCCACCGACAGCGTAGCATCCCCAGCAGCCACAAGGCCTTCAGTGGGAGCACGTCTTGTCCCTCCAGTTCAAGGGCCTTCCTAGCACCACGGGAGACGCTGTGCCAAAAGGTCGCAGCAGCAGCACTTTCCCTAGCCCTCCAGGGGCATCGGCCAGCCCTGGACTAGAGACCCTGCAAGGCCCGCGGGAACCTCTGGCAGACCTGCCTGCCAGGGAGACCGGAAGGTCCATTTCTTTCCAGGGCAAAGGCAGAAGACTGTGACACCATCTCTGCTCCTTGCTCTGAATCCTCTCCCCTGGGGCTGGTGGATTATAATGGGTGAAAAGGGTGAGCTGAGACTGAAGGAGAAAGCGAGGTTCCCTAGCCCTATCTGAGTGCTAGCCCTGGAACACAGCTCGGTGACTGGGGCCATCTTCACAGACTCCACAGGGAGGAACAATGGGATGAAGGCAGAAGCCCGGCACTGCCTCTTGCAGACGGAGACTGTTCAGTGACAACCAGAAGACCTCAGGGATTAGGGGATTTTAGAACTGCACATCTCGTCCTAACTCATTCAGGGACAGTCCAGTCCTAAAATTGAGGTTTTTCAGTGACAGAGTCACTGGGGGATATCTAGTCCAACCCTCTCATTTTATGGATGAGGAAACTGAGACTGGAAAGAATGTGCTTGACCCACTCAGCAGCCTGGGGCAGACACGACCCAGGTCTCCTAATCTGATTCTCTTTCTTCTTTTTGTTCCACTCCAGAATTACAGATCGTCCTGTATTATTGAGAAATCAACTCCTAAGTGCCTGTGACTCCTCCATAATATCCAGATAGTGTCTCAGCCCGTGACAACCCCGACTGTCACAACTGGGAATAACAATCCCCTCAGTTCCCGGGTGAACTTTTCCATGTTTTCAAAACTCGTCATTGATGCAATGATTTCACAACATCAGAATTATATGTTTTCAAGAGCCACTCTTGTTAAACATGCAATTTTGAGAGGAACATTAGTCCCGAGCATTAACTGTTTCTCCCATCCAATTAAGAAAGCAGAGCTTGGCTCTGGGGCAAGTCGAGGTTTTTAAACCTTCCTGACAAATTTGCATAAACACCCCTGTTTAAAAAATGGAAAAGAAAGCCTAGGCTTCAGATTACAGGCTTGGCGTCAAACACGCCTCACTGGGTCTCAGCTCCAATTTAATTGTTTCTTTCCCAAAACGGGTTTCCAAGAGCCTTCCAGCTATACAAGATTTAACAGAGATAAAGAGGCAGATTTTTGGAGCCAAACTGCTTCTGGACCAACCTCAAATCTCAGATTCTGTCTTAGACCCCAGTAGATCCTGTGCTTGCCCCCGGCAACAGGGCTGCCTGGGGTTAGGCAGGGGCCGTGGTGGTGGGTGACAAATGGCTGATCCTTGGAGCTTGTCCGGGAGTGAGCTACACAGAGCTGGCAAAAGATCCAAGAGGACTTATTGGCTTCTGACCCTGGACCAATTGCATAATCTCCCTGAGACCTCCTTTGGCTCACCCATTCAACGGCACTAACAGTAGACTCCGGAGACTGTTGGAACCAGATACCTTGGAGACATTAGCAGTGGGAGTGGGCTGCACCATCTGTGGGCAAGTGGGGGGCTAGTTCCTTGGAGCTTGGAAATGGTGAACTGAGCCATGGTGACACCAGAGTTCTAAACCCACTCAGCACTCACCTGGACTCTGCTCCCCCACGCAGCTCTTTGCTGCAAATTATCCAGGCTCCGTGTCCTCTGCCGGGCTCAGTGCTGCTCCTTTGGGGACCAAATGTTAGACTCGGGGATGGAAGCTTATCAGGTTGGAAGGAGCCTTGAATGTGGGCCAGGTGCAAGGTCCACGCTAGCCTTAAAACAGTCACTGTGGCCCGGACATCTCCATCTCTGGGGCTCATGCTGCAGTTTGGCCAGGTCGGTGGGTCTAAGTGCTGCCTGCACATTAGAATCACATGGGGAACTTTCATGGAGTATCAGCACCAGGTGGCCGCAGAGGTTCTGAGGGATCTGATCCTGGATGGGGCTCAGACATGATTCTCTTTTCAAAGCTCCCCAGGTAATTCTGTGTGAAGTCAGCATAGCGAGCCCTAAGAAGGGATCTTCTCCTGGGTCTGACTTGGAGATGTCACCTTCTATGCTGCCCGGGGGGGGGCAGATGTGATTGGAGTACCGTGGAGGAGGCTGCCTGGGAACCAGGAGGCTTCAATTCCTTTGTCTTGCCACATGAGATGCAGTCACCCTTTACCAGGTAAGCCTTCCCAGCAGAGCTGAGCTCCGTGTGGCCCCAGCTTGGCTCCCGTGGAAACCCACACCTGGCATTCTGTGGACAGTGTGCTCGGAGGCTTCCTCCCAAGACAGGTCTGAGTAAGAACTCCAGCCGCTTTCCCGGAGAGTCTGGGGGACACTGTCTGGGTCTCTGGAATGGGTTGTTGCATAAGAAAGTAATAGAAGCTATAAACCTCCCTGTAGTCACTCCTTGTCTTGATGAGGAGACGGATCTCAACACGCATGTGAGTGAAATAAAGGAAAGGCAAAGTCTGCCGGAGGACCCCCCTGTGGGCCCTTGGATGACCTTCCTGCCTGGACCTGTTCCCCTCGCAGTACAACCAAGAGAGATTTCTAGCTACTTGCAGGGTGTGGGAGCCGAACAGAGACAGCGCACCTAAAGGGCCCAGCACACAGCAAGGCTTAATTCACATCAGTCACTCTGATTTCATGGCCAGCTTCTAGCTTCCAGGGCCAAAGGACACCCAGGTGGGGCTCTTGGGAACCCAGTGGAAATAGGAGGCTAGAGGTGGGGGAAGGGGCCAGTTTGTGATTTCTGAGTGTCAATCAGAAAAATCACAGCACATGTACACGTGAGCAGGAATGATCCATCAGGGGGGGAAACGGAGGAGGCGGGAGGGAGGGCTGGTGGCTGGAGTGGACCCTCCTGGAGAAGAGGCAGCTCCTCCCTGGAGGAATGGGGCAAGGGCGCAGGTGCAGCGGAGGGTGAGGACTCCCCGGAGGCCAGGCCAGTGGCCAGACGCTTGGCTGGGGAGCTGTGGGAGGAAGAGGCCATGGAAGGGCCACTGGGGAAGGGGCCACCGAGGGCTGTCAGGCCACTCAGGCATTCATGGCTGTGACTGGAGTTTGGTGATTGTAGGTCACAGTTGTGACTACAGAGAGGTCATGTCACTGGTAGGGACAAGGCTGGGCCCTGCCAGGGACTCAGCTAGGGCTCATTCCTCCTGCGGGATCACAGTAAGCACTCTGGGCCCCCTGGTGGAAGAGGAGACAGGGCTTTCCCTGCGCGGAGCCCCCTGTGCTGCCTCCGGGAACACTCTGGACTGATTTTCTACGGCTGTTTGTCCTTTTCTTAAGGAGGCACAGGGGCATTTGTTCATTCACCTTAACATTCATTCACTATTTCATTGAGTTACTTTTTTCTAAAGCTGTTTTTTTTGGGGGGGGGGATTTCTTGGTTTGTTTTAAATTTTTTTCTTGTAAAAACTAAAAACAAAGCCCTTAATTTTATTAAAAGTTCTGCCCCGGATTGCTCGCTTGTTGGGTAGGGACGGGAGAGCGGGTCACAGTCGGACACAGGGCACCAGCTTCTCGCTGGCCTCTGGGTAGCAACCCCTTCCTCCCTTTTCTCCTCCAACCCCCACACCCTGACCCATGTCCTCTTTGTTCATCTAACACCTTCATGGCCATTTTCCTATAGTGAACTCCCTCTCAAGTCCCTACGATGGCTCCCTTTTCCCTGGACAATGACGAGTATGCTCAACATGACCAAGATTCCCCCACTGCCTCTCTGACTTCTGCGGCCACTGGCCTTCTCACTCATTAGGCCCCAGTCCACCTGTCTCTTTCTCCTCCTTGGATACACACATATTTCTTGCCTCAGGGCCTTTGCCCATGCCATCACTGCTTCCTGATGGGACTTTCCCCTGTTCTTGCATAAGTGATTCATTGTTGCTCTTTGGTCCTGTAGCTTAAGATGCCACCTCCTTTGAGAGGCCACTCCCCCTGGAGCTATCTAGGGAGGTTCACTCACCATCTTATTAGGTCAGGGACCTTCGCCTCCCGCTCTGCACCCTGTGTTGCCTTCGCTGCACTAACTGGATTTGTCATTATTTTCTTTGCTCCTCTATGCCCCTGCGCTAAACTCTAAGTTCCTTGAGAGCAGACACAATGTCAGTTGGCTTCATCACGGAGTCGCTAGGGCCCAGAAAGTGCCTGATGCTTGGTAGGTGTCAAGTGACCAACCACCAGAATAAATGCTAAAGTTGGCGAAGACACACTGAGACCGCGAGTGGGGGATCTTGTACGACCACAGCAGATCGTTCTGATGCTGCTTTTATCACGTTTATTATAGGCCCAAAATTCAGAAATCTGAAATCCTCCAAAATCCAAAACTATTTGAGCCAAAATGACACCCCCAAGCGGAAAATTCCATACTTGTGAAGGGTCATTGGAAGGGTGAGGGTCATAATGCAGGTACACTAAAAACGTTGCTGAAGATTCCCCAGGCTGTGCATGTAAGGTCTGTGGGACACATGAATGACTTTGGTGATTAGACTTGAGGTATCCCCAAGATGCCTCACTCTGTCTATGCAAATATGCCAAAATCCAAAACAATCTGAAATCTGAACCATTTCTGCTCCTGAGCCTTCAGATAAGGGGTACTAGCCTGTGTTGGCCTTGTGTTATCTTCCAAGTTCCTCTGTGGTCTCCTGGGCCCGACGACTGCTCTAAAGATTGGAGATGTGGCTGTTTTCTCCCAGGGATTTTGTTCCACGCATGCACACTTCCTGCGCGGTGCTGGAGGTCACCATGGAACTGTCTTGACTGTGAGGAGTGGAGTGTTGCAGCTCAGCCGCCAGCCCGCTGGGGTGGACCTCAGGTCCGTGGCTCTGGGGTGACCTTGAAGTGGGTGGGCAGGAGCAGGCCTGGCCTGGACTCTCCACACTGCCCCTGTGGTTTTCTGAAGATAGAGCAAAACACCTGGGCATGGCAGCTGCCCAGTGCTGAGCAAATGTGGGCCTACCCAAGGCCTTGTCCCTTGACAGGCACCACCAGAGGGCCCAGGGCAGCCAATTCCTCAGGCCCAGCCCCTGCCCTCCTGCGTTTGTGAATAAAGTTTTATTGGAACACAGCCGTGTCTGCCTATGACGCTGGTGTCTGGCTGCTTTCCTGCAGTGCTGAGTCCCCCCAGAGGCCATGCAGCCCTCCGAGCCTACAGTGTTTACCACCTGGCCCTTTACAGGAAAAGCCTGCAGACCCCTGGGTGTGGAGGGTTGGAAGGCGAGGGCAGGGAAGGGCCAGAGATGGCTTCTTGGCTTCCTACAGGGCTTTGTGGGTGGTGGTTTATTCATTAGTTCATTGGTTTTTTAACATTTTTAAATGCTACTTTGTGGCAGATTCTCTCTGCTCTTCACAACAGCTCCACTTCCCAGAGAGAGGAGTAACTGGGGTTGCCAGAGTTAGCAAATGTCACACAGCACAGTATACTAAAGAACGATCCAGTGTTATCTCAAACTCAAACTCAGCTGGACACCCTGTATTTAATCTGGCCACCCTATAAAACATTCAAGGTCACACAATCTGCAAACTGTGGACAAGGCTCCAGCTCAGAAAGCAGAGTTAGAACTCCTGGGGAGGCCATGATGGTGACCAGGGCTGGTCACCTGGCTTCCCCAGCCTCCATGTGCCATATCCCTAAGATGGGCCAATAACCCCTTATCTTGCTGATTAATAATGAACCTCTCCAGCTCTCTGAAGGTTGACGTGTAAGAGAGAAAGTATTTGAAGGCCTATGGAGACTTTAATAAGGAAGTTTCTTGTCTTTCAAAATGGCTCCTAGTCTCCAGGAACATCAAGAAATTGTTTTCCAGAGAGAATGCTTCCATTTGGAAGCCCCAGGGCCCAGAGCAGCACCTGCCCAGCTAACCTCACAGACGTGGACCTCACCCCTCATTGTTGGCCACTGTCAGATTCCCAAGTCAAGAAACCTCTTGTGTGGGAATGGCCAGAGACCTTGATGTTGTCCCCAGCAGTGACCCAGGCCAGAGATGGGTCAGGACATCCCGTTGCCCTCCCCCAGCCCCTGAGCTCTGCAGGAGGGAGTCCTTTGAGCTGAGGCGTGATGACTCTGGGTGTAACAAGTGCTGTGGGACTCCCCAAGGACAAAGTCACCAACACAAGGCTTTCCTTCCTAGAGTCAAACCCAAGTTCCTTGGCGCAGCATTCGAGGCCCTCCACGACCCGTCTCCAAACCGCTTTCCAGCCCCCACACAGTGGACGTTCACCTCCTTTGTTCCAGATGTTCTCCTCCCTGAGAGCAGGGGAGGCAACAGACCCTTCGACCCCTGTGCTCACAGGTAGGGTGCTTTTCTGTGGGGAAAAAGAACTTTCCCCACCTTCTGCAGCCATCAAAGCCCACCACGTCCCCCTCTCTGTGCAGTCCTCCCCTCCCTGGGCTAAACCCCTCCCCTGCTCATTGTGAACCACCGGCCACTGTCTGTTGGCGTCTGTCTGCCTGCCTCCTCTCTAAACTGCATGCTGGTGCATGGGTCCCTGGGCCTTGGCTGTCCACCCAGAGGAAGCAGCGTTCTCCCATCAGAAGAGCACAAGGTAATACACCAGGGTCCTCAATGACCCCAGTCAGGGGGCCTCTCCCCCGGGACCCAGCACCCTGCTGGAATAGGAGGGAGGTGGGACTTGAAGCAGAACCTGGTGCCTAAGCGGCACGACAGGCCACCCCAAACCTTTTTTAAACTTGTGCTGGTTGTACACATGTTTGTGACAAACCCTCACGACCAAGGCCACCTCCTCCTCGGTCCCCCTCATGCACCTGCTGCAGCACTAAATGGCCAGGCGAGCCTCATGACACCGTCACACACAGAGGCACAGCCCTGAGGTGCCATCACCAGCTAGTCCCCGCCACGTGGAGAAACTGAGACTGGCCCAGGTCTCCCACTCGCCAGTTAGGGCAGATCTGAGCCCACTCCTGCCCCCCCCCCACCCGGCCAGATGAGGACCACACGGTGACTTGACGTCCCCCTGTCCTAGTGAGGACTGAAGAAGATAACACAGGGGAAGCCTGGCCTTGGGAAGCACTCGCCAACAAGCCATCTACAAACTTTCCTTGGTATTTTTAACATGTTTGCTGCAGACGAAGAACCAAAACAGAGATAAGAAAGAAATAAAAATGTAGAAGTCTCCCACAATCTTGTCACCCAGAGATCAACCACTTAGCATGGCTGTGTACACCCACAAGAATCATGAGTGCATGTGCATACCTCTGCATACCAGGGACGGCTCCTCAGTCATCCATCAAAAAAGGTGCCTTGAAAACTCTGTGTGTGTGTGTACTTGGAGGTGTTGTGTATGTGAGGTTGGGAGCATGGTGTATGGGTCTGTCTATGTGGTATGCGTGTATGTGAATGTGCAGAGTGTGTGTGTGTGTGTGTGTGTGTGTGCGCGCGCGCGCTACAGGCTGGTCCCACCCTGGGCAACAGTGTGGCAGGAAATCTCCTGCCCTCTACCTGACGTGGCCGCATCCCCAGCCCAGCTTCCTGGAAGACTCCCTCCACGCACCTCTCAATGGTGACAGTTCTCATCTCTGTCACAGTGTCTGGGGTGGTTTCCTGACGCTTTCTACATGAGGTCATGGGTAACTGCTCCCCTTTGAGTCATTCTGGGTCTGTTGACAAGTGCTTTGAATCTTCGTCCATCCATCAAAAAGTTACGGAATCCCCCCCGAAGGCCAAGCGTTTTGCTGTCTGCTGGGATGGAGAAAAAGACATTGGCCAGAGTCACTGCTCCTCAGGAACCTCTGCCTAGTGAACCTCTCTGCCTGTGAGCTGGGTCCCGGGAGAGCGAGGGAAGCACAGTCAGGGGTGCCCTTGAGGAGCTGAGCTTCCTGGGGCAATGTTGGATGGGCACTGCAGAGTGAATAGGAGCTGGCCCGAGGCCGAGAGGGAAATCCTGGAGGGAACAGGATGTGCGAAGGCTCTGCAGGGTGGGGCTTGGGGCGATGGTGAGGCTGGGGGTGAGAGGGGGTTGAGAGGTTAGGGGGTGCTGGTTGTGTGCCTGGAGCACAAAGCTAGGGAGCTGGCTTTATCCTGTTCTGTCTTCAGCCCTGCAGGGTGGCAGGGCAGATAGGACTTCGCCACCTACCTCTGATGGGACCAGGACCCCAAACGCATCCCTCAGACAGAAGTGTCCTTGCCCCCAGCAGGGATGAGGAGGCGTCCAAGCCTGCGGTCAGAGAGCTGGAAGGGAGTTCAGACAAGGGCACGTGGGCTGAGGCCATCGAGGGCTCTGCTGTGACTGCAGGGATCTGTGCAGAGGGCAAGGGAGCAGGTCAGACTTGCATGTCAGGACTTTGCCTCAGGACAGTGGGGATGGTGTAGGGGGCTGGGCCGGAGGCCCTTCACTCATCCTATGCCCACTAGACCTTGAACTCCGGAAGGCAAGGTAAGGACTTTCCCGTTTCCACAACCTCAAGTCATGACCCATCAGAGGGGCTGATCAAGGCTTACCGAAGCCATACATGATAGACAAAAGGCACATAGGGTTAGATCGACATTTTCCAAAATATATTCTCAGACCAAGAGAGTCATAGCTGATAAACTTCTCAAAGGAGGGACAAGCACACCAGTTATTTATTTATTGCTCTCTGGGCCAGGCTCCTCACTCTGTCCAGTTTAACAGAGCACCCCTCCTGTCCCCACTTGATGAATGAAGAAATGGAGGCTCAGAGAGTTTACTGTCCTGGCTGAGACATAGGCCACAATGGAGACTAAATTAGAATGCAGATATTTTTACCTAAAGTCTCTTTCTAACACAACACACACGCGTACACAGAAATAATCTCATTTCCAGGCATTCAAGAAAATCACACTTTGCATCTTTGTGAGTGTGTGTTTGTGTGTGTGTGTGTGTGTGTGTTTGCTCAGGAGCAATCTTGCAGCATTTAAGGGAGACCCTGCCTGAGGTGTCAGCACAGATGAAGGCGAAGACTTTGGGAGAAATCTGAACCAGCTCAGTTGTGAAGAGTAGGGGCTGCCGAGCTGAGGGAGAGGGGAGCCCCTCTGCCATCTGCCCTGGCTCTGGGCTGGAAAGTTGCTAAATAAAGGGACTTGGGCTGGGGATGTGTCTTAAGCGGTAGCGCGCTCGCCTGGCATGCATGGGGCCCGGGTTCGATCCTTAGCAACACATACAAAGATGTTGTGTCCGCCAATAACTAAAAAATAAATGTTAAAAAATTTTCTCTCTCTCTCTCTGTCTCTCTCTCTTAAAAAAAAGGGGGGGGACTTGCCCTTTTTCCAATTAATCTCCTTTTCAAGCAGACCATGTCATCTCCAGGGACTGATAAATCACAGGGAAAGCTCAGAAAGGAGCCACCCAGGCCCCTCTATAGCTGATTCGCTTCTGAAGAGCTGTTTTGATGGGACACTGGAGGCCCAGGCTGTCACAGCCCCTGGCTCCTGTCATCTCTTGAGCTTGAGCACACATTTGTAGCCTTGATTGCCACCTACCCCATGTTTTCAAAGCCCTTTCCAAAAAGCCTCCCCGATGGTAATGTTTTTGGGACCCAAGTGGGGAAATCAAAGTAAACTGGAACCCAAACTTGGCCCAAGAGTGGTCTCTGGCTCTGAAGGCTATTTCTAATCCCTCTGCAGCCCTGAAATGGCACTGCCACCTCATTTACATGTGAGGAAACCGCAGGGCAGCAACTTGACAACTGGCCTAAGGTCCTACAGGCAGAATGTATGAGAGCAAGATTCAAACCACGTTGGTCTGGATCCAGGAGCCTGGACTTGGGGGCTGGGTCTGTGAGCTCCTGTGCTGAGGAGTAATCACACTTCAAGGTAATCACACTCAGTGTGTGTGTGTGTGTGTGTTGTGTGTATTTGGGAGGTGTGTATATGTAGTGTGCATGTGGTATGTGTGTGGTACAATGTGTGGTATATGTGTTTAGCATATGTGCGAGCGTGGGGTGGGGATTGTGCATGCATGTGGGTGTGTATTTTGTGGGGTGGGGTATGTGGGGCTGTGGAGTGTGTACATGGTAGGTGGGGCATGGAGGTGCATAGGGGTTTGGTTTGTGCATGTAGAGTGTATGTTGGTGTGATGTGTGCATATGTAGAGGGTGTGAGTATGCATGGTATCTGTGTGGTGTGCCTGTGATTGGGTAGGATGTGTGTGTAGTGTGTGTCTTGCAGTTTCACACCCACTTGGGTGCCAAGGCTGTAGGGCTGAGCTGGGGGCTGAGGAGGGCAGGCCCTTGGGCTTTGGCGTCCCATCCAAGCCCTGCCGTGTGACCCACAGGGAGCTAGTGAGCTGCTCTGAGTCTCCTTTTCATCTGCCAAATGAGACGGACAGGATTCTCCATGGTCTCCATGAAGCCCTCGCGGTGGCCACCCCTGCCTCTACTTCCTCCCACTCACCAGCAGACCTGTTGTCTGTACAGAACACAAGACCAGCATTCAACCTCATCTCTTTCCACTGTGACTTACCGTGTGCGCTAGGTAGACCACTGTTATCCCTAACTGCCATCCCTCCCAGGACCTAAGAATGTAAACGTATTGGGAAATGGGGTCGTTGCAGATGTAATCATTCAAGACCAAGTCACAGTGGAGTAGGGTGGCCCCTTCATCCAGCATGACCGAGTCTTTATAAAAAGAGAAGCCACAGAGAACATCATGTGAAGATGGTGGCCAAGACTGCAGTGATGGTCTACAAGTCAAGGAGCTCCAACGGTGCCGGCAAAACTAGAGAGACACCAAAGACCAGGAAGGAGCCTCCCCTGGAGCCTTCAGAGAACCCAGCCCTGCCAGCACCTCAGTTCCAGACTTCCAGCTTCCAGAACCTGGAGATGGTGACTGTCTGCTGTTTATGGTGACTCGTTCTGGCAGCACTGGCATAGGTGGTATTGGAGTGGCCACGTGGATGCAGGGAGAGCAGTTGAGTGGGGTTACTTTAGCTCAGACTTAGCGGGTCACCTTCTTGCGGTTCACATACCTCTTCCTACGGAGTGTAGTTACTGCTAACCAGAGGGGTTGGGAATGACAGTCCACTGTGCACACTCAGCCTGCTGGTGACATGGAAGGGCAGGATTAGAGACATGCCATGATAGTAACACACATGGGCCACCAGAAGTAAGTGGAGATGGGGAAGCAATATTAGGAATAGAACAAAAAAGGAAAAAAATCAATGATCTCATATGTAAAATTGCCTAAAAATTAATGAACTAAGTCTCATCAATATCTGGTCAAAACAGAAATTCTCTCATCAATAAGAGAGTGAAGGGGCTGGGGTTGTGCTCAGTGGTGGAGCACTTGCCTAGCACGTGTGAAGCACCACATAAAATAAATGAAATAAGAATATTGTGTCCATCTATAACTAAAAAAAATTTAAAAATAACAGAGTCGATAATGCAATGTTTACCATTATAAACACACCATAATTTTTTTCTTTTATGCTTGGAATCTTACAAAATAAAATTAATCTAAATTACCACCTTTTGGGGGCACAAATCTTTAGTTCGGTGGTACTAAAGGAGTCAGGCTGTGAAATCAGATGTTTAATGCAAATTAATCATTAATAATTGTCCTATAGAACATTAACACAAAATTATTGTTATATGAAGAGGGTCTCACAGATTTAAACTGTAGGGGGGGAAAGTATTATGGAAATATATCAGGCAACTAATAAAAATGTGTTCTTTTTCTGGATTTTGTGTTGCTTTTAATAGATGTTATCCTTTTAAAATTTGTAACTCCAAAATAAATATTTATTTTCATACCTGTTATGGTTCGAATACGAGGTGTCCCAGGAGTATTTTGAGATAAGTTCATTGGATTGGGAGAGCTGTAACCTAGTTTGGATGGACAGACTGGGTGGTAACTGTAGGGAGGTAGTTGGGGCATGGCTGGTGTAGATGGTAACTTGGGGCATGCCCTGGAAGGGTGCATCTGCCCTGGGGCCCCCTCCCCACTTCCCTTTTGGTTCTGAGCAGTTTTCTTCTCCTGGAACCTTCTGCCATGAAGTTCTGCTTCTCCTTGGGCCAGGAGCAATGGAGTCAACCACCTATGATCTGACTCCCCTGAAACTATGAGCTCCAAAATAAATTTTTCCTCCTCTAAGTGGTTCTTGTTGGGTATTTTGGCCACAATGATAAAAAGCTAACTAACACAGAAATTGGTACCAGAAGTGGGGTCACTGTTGTGACTCATCTGACCAAGTGGTTCATAAGCCTTTGGAATTTGGAAAAGTTTAGAAATACAGGCTGGAGAAATCTTAGAATGTTAAGTAGAGTGTTGGTGATCCTGGTGGGAGCTCAGAAGACCAGAATGCTGGTAGAATGTGGCGTGCTCATGAGGTTTCAGAGGGAAATAAGGACTCTATTAGGAATTGGACCAGACACCATTTGTCTTATATTCTGGCAAAGAGCTTGTCTACACTTGCCATTTGCTTTCTTTTCTTTCAGAGGAGTAAAAGGTTTTATTTTTAGTTGTTGATAGAACTTTATTTTTTTAAATTTATATCAAACCCAGTGCCTCACATATACTAGCAAGCACTCCACCACTGAGCTACAATCCCAGCCCCACAGAGGAGTAAAAGTTTTTTGAGTGATACTTACTCTTCTGACATCCCACAACTTAAATATTATAATGTAGATTTAATATTGCTTTAAATACCAACAATAAGTCAATAAATATTATATTTTATGATAAAGGAACAAGTGAAGAGAGTAAACAAACACATTGGCTTATGTGTATATATGCACAAACATATTCTTACCAAATAGGAAAAATACTCATGGCAATTAGAATCCGCATTTCTGTAACTGGTCACGTGGCCATAGTTGATGTTTATAATCCCTCTGCCTTCAGCAAGCACCTCAGCAGGTCTTGGTTCTTTACTTGAAGGGTACCCCACACCTTTGTTCCTGAAGGGTCTGAGACTCTCGTCACCTACCTGCATTCAGTTGCTGTAGTTTCCAGTTGATCTTAACAACAGGACATGGTAATACTAACAGACATCTTAAAGAATCTCCTGAACTGGGGTTGTGGCTCAGTGGTAGAGCACTTGTCTAGCATGTGTGAGGCCCTGGGTTCAATTCTCAGCACTGCATATAAATAAATAAAATAAAGGAATATATATATATTTGAAAAAAAAATCTCCTGTACTTCAGGCACACTCTTCCTTACCTCCATTGTGGAGTAACAGTCCAATTTCGCCTTGGTCATCTGGATCAATCACCCCACCAGCACTATAGCTCCCTTCTTAGCCTGTTGACTCAGAGGCATGAGGAGCTCACAGTGGCCAGGGGAAGTCTTAACTTCCAGTTCAATAATCATCGTTGGTAGAAGCATTCCTTTCTCTGGTACTTCTAGGCCAGTGGAGCATAAGATTTCAGGGACAGGAAGCAAAAACTTTGCTTGTGGGTCACTAGGAAAGATGGACAAACCACTGCCCGTCCATGATGGAAGTGGTTCACTGTAATCAACCTGCCCCTGAAACCCTGAGTCCCAAATAAACTTTTCCTCCTCCAAGTTGTTCTTGTCAGGTATTTTGGTCACAGTGACAAAGAGCATACTAAAGCAATACCCAATCTTGCACTCATATCTTGTTATCTTTTTTGTAAAAAGGGTCTTCCAAATTGTAGAAGCTTCGGGACTCACAAACCTGGATATCACAGGTCCACACAACAACGTGGGCACTGGGTGACTCTGATACTCTATGAACCAGGATCCTGGAGCAGCTGTGGTTTCACATGATGGCAATGAGCCAGGGTCAAGGACCTGAATGACAGCCCTGAATGCACCACTGTGTGGCCTTGGCAAAGTGAGTTAACCTGGCTGAGCCACAATCTCCACCTCTTTAAATGGATCTATGGTGGTTTGTCTGCCCAACTTTCATAGTCAGCATAGGAAACAGATGATGTGCACAGCGCAGCGATGACAGTGCCTTGAAAACTGGAGAGCCACACACATGGAAACATGTTTAAACCCTTTTATTTTTAAGTATAGAAAAAAAGTGAGGAAAACAAAAAAACTAAAACACCCTAGTGTCAAAACCTAAAGAAACCACTATGCGCATGTTCTGTTCACGTGTTGGCTTATTCCCTTGAAGTTTTTCCTAAGCTTTCTTCTTTTGTATGGGTCAGGTTGCTTACATAATTGTTTTTGTTTGTTTGTTTTGTTTTTTGTTTTGTTTGTTTGTTTGTTTTGGGTACCAGGGATTAAACCCAGGGTGCTCCACCACCCATCTACATCCTTAGCCCTTGTGTTTTATCTTGAGACAGGGTTATGCTAAGTTGCCAAGGGTGGTCTTGAACCAGCAATCCTGCCTCCATCTCTGAGTCGCTGGGATTACAGTTGTGCACCACCACAGCCACCTGTTTACACAGCCATCGTGATCATCGTCCCATTCCATCAAAAATGTCAGGAACACCTAAGTATCTCAGTGAATTTTAAACTCTTGGTGCCTTGATTGCTTCAACTGTAAAATGGACCCTTGGCGTGCCACTAAGCTAAGCAAATGCTGTGGCCTGACCTCTTTGGGTCTTGGGTCAAAGATCCAAGGGAGTTCAGGTGACCTGGATGTCACTGGGGTCCAACTGGATCTTCTGTCCTCAGCCTCAGGAGTACTAGTGCTGAGTCAAGGAAGGAGAACCCAGGGCTCTACCCTTGCACACTTCTGCCAGCTGAGGTGGAGGCCAGTGGAGACCACCATCATGTCACGTTACCAAGCTCTGTGAGGGCAAGGACGGATGTTCCTTCTATAGACACACAGCAGGGACAACGGGCTGGGGTGGGGGGCAGACTCCCAAAGAGCCCACACGGCAGCCCCTGGGGGAAGGTGGCTGTGAAACCAACCAGGTGAGACTCTGTGTGGCTGGATCCGTGGGGCCACGCCCACAAGGCACAGCTGCTGAGCCCACAAAGACCTCTCCCAAGATGCCTCTGGCTGGGAAGGGAGGGAGAGAAGGTGGGGTTCACAGCGGGAGATAGAAGTCTCCCCCCAAGATCTAGGGCAGGGCCCCTGGGGAGACCCGCCAGCCCCAAAACCGGAGCTCACAGGTGGGGGTGTTCTGCGGGAAAGAAGGGCGCTCACTGCTGTCCCTGGGGCTCTTCTCCAAAGCCGTCCCTCAGTGAACTGTGAAGGTGCAGCCCACAAGGCCAAATGTGGGCCGCGGGCAGCACAGTCAGTGGCACTGTCTCTATGCATGTGGGTCCCCTGCTCCTGGCCACTCCCTCCTCCTTGTCCCAGGTGGTGTGAAACTCAGTGTCCTCCTAAGGGACCCACATGAGGTGGCCAGTTCCAGAATGATGGCTCTTCAAGAAAAGTTTGTCTTCTCGGACAGGAAAGGACAGGGGATATATTCAGTGAGCATGAAGTGTGTCCTCTGAAAGGTGTGGGAATGCTGTGTGCACAATTGCCCTTTGTTCTCAGTCATCCCCTGAGGCAGGTCCCTATTGTCCCATTTCACAGGTGAAGAAATGCGGGACAGGTTAAAGGTTAAGGAACCCCCATTTGTCCAGTAAATGTGGGATTCCGAGTGCAGCCCTGGAGGGTCTGAGGCCAAGGCCACACCCTACACCACCTACACAGGCGTTGGTTAAGATCCTTTCACAACAACGGGCCTGCCACGGTGGCAGCCATAGATGTGGGGAGCTAGAAAGAGTCTTCCAGGTCTGGGGATTACCACTGCCTTGGGAACATGCTTAGCACCCCCAGGAGACCGCAGCAAGGCTGGAGAAGGCAGTGTGTCTCATCGGGGTGTCCACAGGGCCCAGTGCAGGGCCTGTACAAACCTGTGCTTGGTAAATGATGGATGAATGAATAAATACTTGATTTTGAAAGGTGGGATTCACAGCAGGCCATGACTCAGACCCAGACTCTGGGCTCCTGGGCCTGCCCCTTCGGATGCCCCACTTTGGCCACTGGGCAGCCGAGCTCCACACAGGGTACCTGGTCTGCTGAGCCAAGGGCCAGGCACAGGAGTTCCTGGCGTCCAGCTCTGTCATCAGCTGCCACCTCTCCTTCCCCATCTAGTGGCTATACTCCAAGTCAGGGGTCTTGTCCCTGGTGGGAGATACTGCCCTCAGATCAGGAGGTCCAGGGACCATTATGATACATGGGTGGGGATGGTCAACCTTCCAAATTTCTCCTGGGCCAGTTGTGAAAGCTCCATGCCAGGTGACGTCAGTGGGTGGCACTGGGGAACCAGAGGGGATGAGCTCAGCCCAGTCGGCACCTCTCACCCTGACGAGCAAACCCACAAAATCAGAGTGTGTGTGAGGGGAGCCAACCAAAGCCCCAAGATGGGTGTGGTGGGTGTTGGCAGCCGGCGGGGCGGGTGGCTGTGGCAGGAGGCCTTGTTCCTCTGGCAACATAGTGGAGTCTGTCCCACAATCGCCAGCCTTGGGTGCCACACAGGGCAGGCAGGAGGACTGAGGTTTGGATCGGGGCCTGCTGAGCACCCAGAAGCTGCCCCTCAATGTGCCTGTGGCCAGGGCCCCACCTCAGGGAGTGTCCTTTGCGGCTGGTGCCACGTGTTTATTCTTTCTTTTGGCAAATGTTTACTGAGACCCAGTACCGACTGTAGTGGGAAGAGTGTGGGTTGTAAAGTCAGCAACGTCTGGCCTGGTTGAACCTTTGATGCACATGGTCACGTGGCCTTCTGGACAATATCGATTCCCTGTGCCTCAGAGCCCTGCTCTGAAGAGCAGAACTCGAGTGTTGCTGCACATACGAAATAGGAGAGTGGAGGGCACCTGGCAGGTATTCAGTGAACGCAGTCAGTGTTGCTGCATGCCAGAAAGCGAGACTCAGCCGGGCCAGTGACGGGGGACAGCAGAGGCAGAAATGAGAGGCCCTCCTGGGCTCTCTGGTGGAGGACCCTAGCTAGATTCTAAAATCAGTGAACATCCTCAGAGCCATGACAGAGAGGAGCAAAGTGCCGGGGAGCACAGAGGAGGGCCTTGGCTGGGGAGGTGGGACTGGAGGTGGGTGTTTCAGTTGTGCCCATCGGGCAGAAAACAGGAGGAAGGGCATTGCAGGGAGGGACAGTCAACACAACTTCAGAAACAGGAAACATCAGTGTGGGCTGGAGGGACTGTACATAGATCTCCTGAGCCAAGGCCCCCTGGGTGATTCGATCATGTCACAGGGACTCGGAAACATGGTGGAGAGATCCCCAATAGGCAGGGATTTGGTCACAACAGGCCCTGTTCATGGTGGACATGCTCCTATTGGCCATTTGAACCTCTTGGTTGCTTCTGAACAGGAGGCTAGAGTTGAATTAAGAAAGACCATTCTCTGAAATCAAAAAGGTATTGATGCATAAATGGACCTGCAGAGAGTGAGGCTGAACAATGGTCAGGAAGAGATTCATACATGGAAGGAAACTCGGTTTAGATAGAACGGCATCATCAATCAGTGAGGAAAGGACACGTAATTGAATCAATAATACCCAGGCCATCTACTATCTGTATGAAAAAATATGTAATTATGTTCCTATCTCACCCCATACAGGAGAATAGAGTTCATATGAATCCAAGACCTAATGACATCAGAAACACCGTAAAATAATTAGAAGAAAATTTACTGTTGAGGATGTTCACCGGTTTTATAATCCAGTCCAAAGTCTGTGACCTTGGTACAAAGTGTACTTAAGCACTGAAAGCAAAAATCACAGACTAAAAAAACATCAAATTTGACTACATTAGAAATTAAAACTTTTGTGTGACAAAAGACACTACAAACAAAAAGTATTGATTAGAGGAAAATAAGTGTGAAACATGATGGATGAAGGGTAGCTAACACAGATGTTCACAGAACTTCTGTAAAACAATGACAGGAAGACAAAGGGAAAAATATACGAGTAGGCAATTTTCAGAAGAAAGTTAAATGCGTTCACTCAATAGAATTAGTAAACAAACAATGCAAATTAAAACTACAAGTTACCATATTTCTTCACCAGATTGGCAAAAATTAAAGTCTAACAATATCGAGTGTTGGTGAGTTTGAAGGCCAGGGGTCCTCTTGCATACCACGGATGGGAGAATGGGTACCATGGTTTCATAGAGAAACTCAACAGTGTCTGGCCACACTGAAAGCATCCTACGACCCAGGGAGTCTCCTTCTGGGTGTCTAGAGAAACATTTGTACCTGAGTGCACAGGAGCCAGGAGGAGGGTTGTCTCCATATCATTTGTAACAGGGAGGGACTGAAAACCCCCTACAGAACAGTCAATAGCAGGAGGGACACATGCAATGTCCATGCAGTGGAATTCCAGAGAGCAGGCGAGGGTAGACAAGGGCTGTGTGAGTACCAACACCGTCAGATCCCAAGATGTGTCGTTGAGGAAAACATCAAGTTACAGAACAAGAAACATTTCAGAACACACAAAGCAATTCGACGTATTTTATATACACACACTCAAGTATAAAAACTGGATTGGGTTGCTAAAACAAGGAGCATTCATTCGGAGTAGCCAGAGAGGCCGTGGGCTCCAATGTCCCCTCCACCCTTCACTAACAGGCGCCTGTTATTACCGGAGGTGGAGGGTTGGTACAGTACACAAGGAGGTAGCCACAGGTAGTGTTCAGGGCAGAATTAGTGTAAGGTAAGTGAAAGTGAGACACAGGCGGGAGAGAGGGTGGGCAGAGGGGTAGACAGATGGGCTCAGAACCTAATGCACTAAAATGATTAAGTCTTGGCCTTTTGGGGGGACTGGGCAGGAGGCTGTATTGGTAAGAAATCTTGGCTGCACCTCTTTGGGCCCCGTTCTTTGTGTAATTGTTGCCCATTTGGGGGAATCCATACCCCTGTGCTGTGTGCTATTGTGTCCAGTTTCAAGGTGTGCCTCCTTTTACAGGTCTCAAGTGAGGGGCTTGAGTCAGTCATTTGGTTACCTGGTGTGTTGATAAGCTCGTGGGCCTGGGTTTTTGATATGAGTTTGATACACTCATGCACCCATGTGCTTTTGATTGATTTGGTAAGTTCATGGGTGGTCTTTCTTATTAGCACGATTGAGTTATTTATCAGTTTATGCCTCAGGGTTGTGCCAGGCAGATGGTGGTTGGTTACTCGTACAAACAAGGCGTGGAGTCCTTCCACCTCAGCACTTAAACACAAAGTGGAGTAACTCAAGTCTAGGCACAGCCTGAAGAATGCTCTACCCATGATGGAGTAACTCAGAGCAGGCCACTGCCTGCTCTGCATAGCTCTGATGATTCAGGGCCCGACATGAGGCCTAGTACCATGGTGACAAGCGTGTGATGGAACAAATCTGCTCACCTCGTGGTGGCCAGGGGCAGAGAGAGTGAAGTGGCACCCCCTTTCTGCACAGAAAAGCCCTCTTCACCACGGCTGATTTTAGGACTGTCAGCAAAAGAGTCTCTGCAGCGGAGTCCAATGTAGATAAACTTCCTATTTTCGTGTTGCCCTGTTTACTTGGCCTCTGGCCGAGAAGATACCAGCACTCTAGGTGCTGGACACCCCTCACTAGTTTTTCACAAACATATCCAGTATAGTACTTTGAAGAAATGTGCAAACAAGGCCTCTGGCCTTGAGCTGGGGCTTCACAGAGATGTCTACATTTTTAAGATAAGTTATAAATGGCTCCATGGTAACAGCTGGCAGGGGGAGGAAAGAAAGGGGAGAAGAAGCTCTCCCCTTCTCAGGTGTTGTCCTTGAAGGGTTAACCTGCCCAGAACAGTGAAAGAAAAAGCTGCTTTATGTGAACTTCTGCAGACTGAACTTCTGAGCCCCTCCCCTTACATGCTGGGTATAAAATTTTGAAACTCCCTGAACTCGGGGTTCAGGGGATTGATTGACTACAGCAAAAGCTGTGCCCCCTGAACCTGGCTGCAGCCAAATAAAACTGTTTCCTGCTGTCTTCGGTGCCTTGCTTCATTTGTCCCTACAACAAGAGAGGTAGGCTGGATTTCTTACAGCAGCTCTGGAAGGAAGAGAGCAGAACCCGAGGCACAGGGCCCAGAGTCAGGTGGCTAGAAAATGCCTGGAGAGACAGATGGAACTGGATAGAGCCGTGATGCCTGGGCATGTCTCAGGAGGACCCCGAGATGCCTGGTGCAAAGTCTGGAGTGATTAATATACTGAAAATCAAACAATCAAAAGAGACAATTATTAGCTTCAGGGATTAAAAAAATTCTTGCAGGGCAGAAAAAGCAGTCATCATTTACTACATTGTTTAAAAAAACAAACAAACTATAGCAGTGTTTCCTTGGCTAAAGGAGGTACAGTGACTATAGAATGTCAAAGTTAAATCCTGGTTCATAGGAAGGAAGAGACACAGGAAGGCTTCACCTGTCTCAGGAGAGCTAAGGGCAGGTGAACTCAATTTCCATTCTCTGGTGATGAGAAGTCAGTGATTGTGTCCACACCAAAAGAGTCAAGAGCAATTTTGCAAGTGTGTCACCTGAAGTAGAGTCCACACCAAAGCAGGTGGACAGACTGAGAGTGGCAGCTTCGGGCAGGCAGGGCAGGAGGTGCTCCTGCGTTTTCACAGCACACCTTCTTTAACACCCAGGCACAACACGGAAGTGAAAGGAGGGCCAGGGTGGGCTCAGTGGGAGAGCACCTGCTGGCAGGCCTGAGGCCCTGAGTTCCATCCCCTGCACAAGAGAAAAGTGACAGAGGAGAGAGGCGAGCTTCCCTCTGTCCTCGCTGCACGTGGACAGCAGCACTCCACCCTCCTGTGCTGACTCACGGGGGAGCACTTAGGGTCACGGGCAGGTTGGCTGGCCTCTGTTCTAGAACCTGAGAGGTCACGACACAGGCTTCCTGGTGGCAGCCAACGGTGCCGAGGCCCAGGAACATGGAGGATTAATGAGGGCCTGGATTGTGATGAGCACCTTGCAGGCCATCAAGCACACAAGGCGGGGGTCCCACCTCAGGGACCAGAAGTGGCAGGGTGACCACCTCTCCACAGAGCAGGCGTGATCTGAGTGCAGGCTACATTGAACATTTGGTGAACGTGTGTCCCCTACGTCACGGCAGCTTAAGTCACCACAGGCATGTGTACACGTGTGTGTGCCCCGTTCCTGTCTCCTCGGGCCCCACCTCCTGTGTGGGGGGAGAGGTTATGTTTTTCTCTTTGCAGAGGAGACAGCTAGGAGTCTGGAAGTTTAAACAATGAGCCTGGGGTCACCTCAGGCAGAGTCCCCCCACCCTCTGCCTTTGATCTCACCCTTTAATTACCCGTCTACTGGGCTCCACAGAACTCACCACAGAGACTAGAGGCACCAGCGTGTGGTGGCTTAAGCTGCTGTGAAGTGGGGGGACAATGAGGGGACATGAGGTGCTCAGACCCTCAATGAAGGCTTGCAGCCTGCCCCTGAGTACCTTCATCACCTGAGGTCCCCACACCATTCATCATTGTGACCATAGCAAACAACACATAAGGCCTGTCTGCAGAGCTCGCCCAAGACTGGGTCAGCTGGAGCCCGAGCTAGCCAGGGCCATGGTTTCCTAGTAATAGGACCCTCCAGAAAGGGCAGAGTAGGAGGAGGGACCAGGGGAAATGGGAACTGACATAGATCCAGCCCTCAGCCTGCGTCAGGCCTCTCACCCACACTATGTCACATGATTCCCACGGCATAACAACAAGGGGACAGTCACCCCCATTTTCTAGATAAGGACACTGAGGTCCAGTGGTGCCAAATTCACCCAGCTGCACAGTGGAAAGTGCCCAGGACTCTTCCTGCTTGGCCTGGCCACTCTGCCTAGCCAGAGCAGCGGGACTGAGACTCAGAATTTCCAGACGTGGCCTGTCCCGGGCTCTCATCTGTGGCACACCTAAGACTGGAAATGAATCGGTGCAAGGGAGGGCCCTGGCCAGATGGTGGCCCATGGACAGCACGGTATTTTTAGTCATTTTGTCATATAGACCGGAATGGAAGGGTGAGAAAGCACAGCGGCTGGCCCGGCCTGGGGAAGAACTCCTGAGGCCCGAAATCGGTGGAGCCAAAGCCCCCAGGGCCTCCGTCGGGCCTCCGAGCTGGGCAAACCCAGAGCAGCTGGCCTCTTTTTTCGAGGTCCCAAACCTCTTCCAGAAGGTATCAAATCAAAGTGTTGGAGCCAGAGAGAACCTTGCAGACTTTAGAGTCGGATCCCTCTCTGTCACAAATGGGCAACTGAGGCCAAGAGAAGGGTGTTTTATGTGAGTTAGTGACACAGCTGCAACCCTGACCAGGCCTGGACCCCCAACCGCATCCTCTCCTCACATCTCAGGGGCGAGGGACTGGGCAGAATGTGGAGGGTGTAGCTGCGGGAGTTAGAAGTGATGGTCTTGTCTAGGACATATAACTACACATCCCAAGATAACTAGAGGGAAGAATGTGAAGGCCCCAAAACGTAGGATGATAACCTGAGGCAGTGGAAATGCTAGTGATGCTGACTTGATCATTTAACAGTAAACACATGTAAAAATCATAAGGTCATCTACCAAAAGTAAGTACTATTAGGTGTCAACCTGAAAAAATTCAAATTAGCCAGATGCAGAGGTGTACACCTGTCATCCCAGTGACCCAGTAGGCTGAGGCAGGAGGATCACAAGTTTAAGGTCAACCTGAGCAACTTAGCAAGACCCTGTGGCAAGATTTTAAAAATAAAAAGATGTAGCTCAGTACCAGAAAAAAATAAAATTAAAATTGAGAGAGCGCCCTGGGCCTGAATTCTCTCTCATCACTTAAAGGCTTGAGGACCTTGATCTCCACTTTGCCTTTCTTCCTCCACTGAGGATGTGGTGGCTCTCTGACAGATTCCAAGGAGGCAGCACAGCAGGGTGACTTCTCACCCTTCCTGCTCCACCAACCCCAGGGGCTTGTGGAAGGAAGGAGATCTGCAAGGAGCCACCTGAGCCCTGCTGGATGCAGCCTTTGGGGCCACCCTGCTGCACCCCGTGTGCCTGTGTGTTCAAGCTGTGTCATGCTTGTATCTTGGAGTCAGTGTCCCCATGATGCCAGAGGAATTGTGAGTATTGTTGGCATCTCTGGCTTTCATGCCAGGTTACTACTAATTCTCAGGATACTGAGGGTGGGGATCTGCCCCCAGCAAACCACGAGTTTGGGGGAATCTTCCTGTACCCAACTGTGTTCTAGGCACCACCCTTCATGAATGGGGTTGACATCAGTATCCCTGCTTTACAGGTGAGGAGACCTAGGCCCACAGGGTGGACAGCACATCAAATCTAGGTCAGAAGTCCACCCTGCTCAGCTCCAGCCTGAGTTCCCATAGCACTGGCTGCCCTTCCACACCACACCCAGGACACGAAGCGTGGTGAGCTGGACTGATTACAGCTTCCACGCGCGAGAGATTTTACTGCAGCACTTTTTAGAAAAAACAAGCATGGTCTATTCCATAGGCCCCTCCATTAGAGGGGCCAGCTACAGTGTGGAGGCTGCCAGCTACAGTGTGGAGTGGGCTTTATCCCCAAGTGTGTGGTGCTTCCTGACACTGATCCTGGCAGGACAGGTCCAAGCCTGGGCCTCCCTGCCACCTCCGCTCCTGTCATTCCCAGCTAGTCACCACCATCAAGCAGGGAAGGGCAGCTTGTGGAATAGCAGAGTATGTGTATGTGTCTCTGGGTGCAGGTGGCAAAAACTCAACTCTTGGTGGGGGAGGGGAGTAACACTAAAAGGTGTGTGTGTGTGTGTGTGTGTGTGTGTTCATGGAATGCTTCATGGATTTGCCTGTCATCCTTGCTAATCAGGGGGCCTTGCTAATCTTTTCTGTATCATTCCAATTTTAGTATATGTGCTGCCCAAGCGAGCACTGTATATTTTTTAATGTATTTTTTTTAGCTGTAGATGGACACAATACCTTTATGTATTTATTTATTTAGTTTATATGGTGCTGAGGCTGGAACCCAGCACCTCACGCGTGCTAGGCAAGCGCTCCACCACTGAGCCACAACCTCAGCCCCAGGTCTGTATATCTATGTGGCTGAATCCCAAGTGGGAGGGAGAGAGAGAGAGAGAGAGAGACACACACAGAGAGAGAGACTGTGTGTGTGTGTGTGTGTGTGTGCCCATGTTTCTGTCTGTGTGCGTGTGAGGCCAAATTTCGACTCAATCCAACAAGGATTATCTTTGGGATTATCTTTTTCAACTTGAAATATATTTTTTCGAATTTAGGTCTTTGTGTGACAAAGTCTCTCAATGGTACTCATTTGAAGTTATCTTATTTTGCTTTTATTCTTTTTTTAATATTTATTTTTTAGTTATAGGTGGACACATATCTTTATTTTACATTTATGTGGTGTTGAGGATCGAACCCAGTGCCTCACGCATGCTAGGCGAGCAGTCTACACTAAGCCACAATCCCAGCCCCTGTTTTGCTTTTATTCTTAAGAGACATTTGTGCAGTGTAGAAGTCTAAGTTGGTAATTATTCTCAGGAGATTGGATTCCACTATCTTCTGGCTTCTATCATTGCTTTGAGACATCAGCTTTCAGTCCTGCTTCACACAGGTGAATTTTCTCTCTAGCTATTTCTAAGATCATCACTTTTTGGTGGTTTATCTGAAGTTTCACAGTGACATGTCTGGATGTAGATGTCATTTTACTTACCCAGCATGGATTCCCTGTGATTCTTTAATTTGTAGATTGGTGTTTTTATTGGCCCCAGGAAATTCTTAGCCACTATCACCTCTGCCACATTGTCTTTCTCTCCTCTTTCTAGATTCCCAATCACATATTTATTGGACTTTTCCACTCCATGTCTCTTGCTCTTTCACCTGAATTTCCACCTCTTTGTATTTCCTTGCTGCACTCTGGGATATTTCTTCTAACCTATCTTACGATTCACTAATATCTCTTTTGCTATGTGAAATCTGCTATGAAACCCATCTTTTTAGTTTTAATTTCAATTATTGTATTAACTTTGGGATTATCTTCTTTCTACTTGAAGTGTATCTTTTGGAATTTAGGTCTTTATCTCCATTGAGAGACCTTGTTTTATGATTTTTACATGCTCTATTAATTTTTAATTTTCTATATGACTTTTGATTCCTACTGTCTGAACAGATTTTCAAGTCTGACTTTTATCTACTCGGCATCTCATAGTCTAGTTCTTGCTCAGAGAAATGAGTTTCCTTGAGTGTCTGAGTACCTATGACAATTCTGGTCACTGTATTTAAAAATTACTTGTAGGAATAACTTGCTACCCAGGATAAAAATACCTTCCTGGAAGAGGATTTGCATTTGTTTTTTCCAGACACTTGAGACATTACTATGTTCCAGGCTTCAGAGTTCCTGACCCAGGAGCTTTCTATTTCCAGATCTTAATTCTGCATTTCTCTTAGGGAAAATCTGTCAGACTTGGGCTTTAGTTTTCTGGCTTTAGCAAATTACCTCAGGGCATCTTTAATTTAGACTTACTTCTCTGGTATGGTGGTTTCTTGCTGTCTTCATATCTCTTGAGTGCTTTTATGAAACATATGTTTCACTTCCTTTATCCATATGTTTTCCTTCCTTTCAGTAGAAGAATCAATCCAAATAACATGCCAACCATTCTGGAAATTAAAAGTCCTTTTGAATTTTAGACTCCAGACTGTAAATTCTCGAACAATAGCAGGCTTCACAATCTTCAATGTGAATAAAATTCACCCCAGTGTCACCTATGGATCTGAAGTGTCCCCTGAAGGTCCAGGTGATGGAGGCTTTGTTACCAGCCTGCAGCACCATTGGGAGGTGGTGAGACTTTTAGGAGGCGGGGCCTGGTGGAAGGTAGTTAAATCACCTGGACTGCCCTGGAAGGGGGTGTGGGGACCCTGGTGCCTCCTCTCTCTCTCTCTTTTTCTCCCCCCCCCCTTGCTTCCTGGTGCCATGAAGTGGGTAGCTTTGCTCTCCATGCACTCCCACCATGATGTTCTGCCTTGCCATAGGCCCCAAGGCAGTGGGGCCAAGCAACCACGGACTGAAATCTCTGAAATCTAAGTGAACTTTTCCTCCTTATGAGTTATTCACCTTAGGTATTTTGTCACAGTGACAGAAAACTGACTAACACATTCAGAATCTTCTTAGAATGTATACTCTGACTTAGTCTGGAAGGAGGAACCATGATTTTGAATCTCTAACAAGCTGTAGAAGATGCCAAGACTCTGGGTCCATGGGCCACAATCCTGAGTAGCAAGGCAACAAAAGACATTTTCCTAGAAAACACTGGAGATCTCTGAGATTATAAAACAAGTCTTCTCTACAGAAGCAAAAGGAAAAGAAAGGTTGAGTAGATCCCATGAAAATCAAAGGGAGAGCAGTAGAGTAGAGGAAAGGGACCAGGAGTGGAGGGGAAAGAGGAGAGACGGGAGAAACGCTGGGGGATAATATTGGCCGAATCATATTTTACACATATATACTGTGTGCATGTGCAAACATGGAACAATGATTCCCACCATTGTGTGCAACTATCAGGCACCAATAAAAAATAAGGGAAAAAAATCAAACAAAAACAGGACTACAGAGTTTCCTAAATGGGCATTATAAATTCTGTCATTTGATTCTCTTTTGTCTTTATTGTGTTGATTCAAATTTATACTTAATTTTAACATACCTGTGTATCAAGTTTCCTAGGATAAGAAAGTAGGGTGTGTGTGTGTGTGTGTGTGCAGATAATGCAGGGACCTTTGCTCTTTGAATGACTCTTAAGCTGTCTGTTCTGGCCAAGGCAAAGTCAAGTAACAACTAGCCTCTAGGTCAAAGAGCTATAGAAACAGTTTCCAAACTCTTTGGTCTTAGTGTATTTTTATGTTCTTAAAAGTTATCGAAGACCTCAAAGAGCTTTTAATTATGTGAATTGTATCTATCAATACTTACTATATTTGAAATTAAGACTGACAAAAGTTTTTAGACATGCATTCATTACTCATTACATGTTAATTATAAAAAGTATACTTCCATGGAAAACAATTGTATTTTTTTCAAACAAAAATGGTTTCATGAGAAGAGCAGCAGCATTTTACATTTACAGCTAGATTCTCATGCCAGCTTCTGCTTCAGCCCAGCCAGGGTCTGATGGTTAGGTTGCAGTGGTTAAAGATGAGCTGGCCTCACAGATGTGTGCAGCTTTTAGAGAGGAATATCTCTTAATAGTCTTTTTCAGATCACTGGATGTTCTATTTTACTGTTACATAACATGATAACACTACATAACACGATAACACTACATAAGTGGTAGTTTCTTAATTGTATTTATGATGTGGAATCTGAATTCATATCAGATTTTTTTTTATACTCTGTTACATTAAAATTCATTGTTCTGTCTGTCTTGTACTTTGAATGACTCTTTTATCTATGCATGAATTTGTAACATAACACTTTTGTTATTTGGAAAATATTAGTTCACTGCATTATACAGAACTTCCAAATGTTGACACGTGTCATTATATATTAAAAATCACTTATTAATCTTTACCCACAGTGGGCTGGAGGTGTAGCTCAGTGGTAGAGCATTTGCCTAATATGTGCGAGGCCCTGTGTCCCCTCCCCAGCAGCATCACCACAACAAAAAAAATCTATATCCACAGCAAATAAATCTTTAGAGGCTGGGAGGTTATCACACTGAAGGCGACACATACACATTTTCTAAATTCTAATGTTTTGTTGAAAACCAGAATTAAATCATTGGCAACAAATGCTGCCAGTCACTTTCCTTGAAGTGCCAGGTTTGCTTGGTTGATTCCTGCAGAAATGTTAGCCAAACGTCCAAGTCCAGGAAGATCCATCGCCCATTTGTCAGTTGTCCTTTGCAAGAAAAAATGATGCTCCAGGAGGAAAGCAGCTCATCAGGCTTGCAATCCCATCAGATGAAAGCCCTTCTCCAGATAAGCACGGCATCTCAACACGCATCAAGAGGGCTTTTGATCATTTTCCAGTTGCTCCTGCAGACCGCTGAAGAGACAACCACACGAGATTTCATACAGTGGTAATTTCCACTGCTTCACCAAGACATTCTTAAGTGAAAATGGCTTTTTAAAATTGCCACTGCTAGTGCCTGGTGATGAGGACCACAGTGGCCACCAGGACAGTGCAGAGGCCCAGCAGATTGCACTCCCTTGCTCCTGCACCACTGCTGCAAAGGTCAGCACCATCACTGCAAAGGTCAGCACCTCGACTGACCTTGAGGATGCCCTAAAGGTGCCTGGATTTCCCTAGGTATTCATGGACCACAGTCTGAAAACCATCATCTGAATCCTCCTGAAAGACACCACTTCTATTAGAAATAGGGAAGTAGACCTGTGTATTTCCACATAGAACCTTTTCCAAGTCAAATTTAATATGTAAAAATTAAATTTTTTTAAAATAGCCATTGATAATGTATTTTAAGTATGATAACACTACAACACTCTCTCTCTCTCTCTCTCTCTCTCTCTCTCTGTGTGTGTGTGTGTGTGTATGAGAGAGAGAGAGAGAGAGAGAGAGAGAGAGAGAGAGAGAGAGAGAGATTGATTCCACCATCAGTAATTTCTTCTGGGAGCTTCAGGTTTTCATTTTATGTGGCTATGTTTGAACTGATGACAACAGTGTGTTCATATGTTGCTTCATTCAATGACAAACATTTTTCAAGGTGAAACAAAGGGGAGAAAAGTCCTTTTCCTCAGCTCAGTGCTCCTCTCCTTAGTCCTAAAGTACAAATCACAATGCCTGCTTTCACTTCAGATGAGGAAGTAAAATTGTCAGACGTAAAATAACAATAACAATACAAGAGCATATAAAATCCAAACATGGTACAAATAATGAGTGCTGGAACAGCTTGTGTATTCTCTCATTTATTCATTTCTTTTTAAAAAGAATATGTACTCAGAAGCTGGGAAACGATGGATAAATTCATCTACTAAACTTAAAACTTTTTTGTGTGAAAAATATAAATAAATAAGAAGGAATAGTAAATAAAATTGAACAACAATGGGGGGAAATTACCATAAATATAAAAAAGGCTAATTTACTTAAAAATCTAAAACTTTCTCAAAACAATATGAAAGAGAAAAATAACTAAATAGGAAAAATGGAGAGGGGATACTGTAACTAAATAGTTTCCCTGAAAAGAAAAACAGATGACCAATAAAAATGTTTTTAAAAAATACAACTTCAGGGGCCTGGGGCTGTGGCTCAGTGGTAGTGTGCTCTCCTAGCATGCACAAGGGTTAGATTCTCAGCACCACATAAATGTAAAATAAAGGTGTTGTATCCACCTAAAACTTAAGAATAAATATTTTTGAAAATACAACTTCACTCAAATTAGGGCCAGTCAGAACAACAAATTGTATTTTTCAGACTGGTAAAAATTATATGCTGTAGTGGTACGAGTTTCTAAAAAAAGACTCATACGCTTATGGATCAGAGCTTATTTGTTGCCCCCTTGTTGGAGAATATTTGACAAGTTCTAAATGCCTCTTTTATATTCTAGCAATTTCATTTCTGGAAATTTTTCCAGTAACTCTCTCCCCACAAGAACACAAATGTGCACATAAAAAGGTAGAATATCCTTACAGCATTGTTCAAAACAGCAAGAGAAGAAATTTAGATCTTCATGAATGCAGCATTGCTTACATACACTCTTCTAGACTTCTTTTATGGTATATTATGAAGTTGACAAAAAGAATGAAGTAAATCTATACACGCTACATGGAAAGTTTTGGGAAATCAATGCTAGGGCAAAAAAGATGGCGCGTGGAGCAGCAGGTCCAGCCCACCCGGTGCTGGCACATACATACTGCCTGACAGTCACACATCAGGATGTGCAAGATGCTCTGCTCTTACAGGTAGATGGGATTCAGGACTGACAGGAACCTTTATCTATTTGTTGCTTTGTACCTTTCTGCAGTGTTGGAGTTACGTTTTTAAACCAGTTCACAATCATTACTGTGCATCTCTTCTGTACTTAGTGCCACCCTGCACCCTGCCAGGGCAGTGTAGGTCACACTCGCTGGCCTCGAGCAGCCCCCATAGTATGAGAACAGAGGTGGGGAACATGTGCTGAGTGTGGCAGATCTCAGACGCTGAGGCGGGGCGAGTTGGGGAGGAGGACGTCAGCAGGCACAGGTGCAGTCGGGGAGGAGAAATAACTTCTCCTGCTCTGAAGCACAGAAAGGTAACTGGGCAACAACAACCAGTTGTATATTTCAAAACAGCTAGCAGATAGGATCGGGAATGTTCCCAACACAAAGAAATGATAAATGTCTGAGGTGACGAATCTCATCGTTACACGTTGTATATGTGTATTGAAATGTTACAAATGTCCCCCATAAATACCTAGAATTTTGTGTCAATTAAAATTTTTTAATATTGTTAAAATGTTTAATATTTTTAAAGGAAAAAAAAAACCAACCCCGAGTAACAGCATGGGGCTGGGTCCAGCATCACGTTTTGGAGGGCTGATGTGTGAGCAGGGCTTGGTTCAGTAAAAGCCAGCTGGGCAGAGGCTGTGTGAGCCCCAGCAAAGGAGAACTAGCACAGGGCACAGAGCCCCATGAAGAGGGTGCTTGGATGGCCACGGTGGCTCTCCGTGGCTGACCTGCGCAGCAGCTCTGGCGTGTTTTGAGAGACAGGGCAGCACACACAGGGCTGTGGGGGCCTCCTACAGTGGATGGCAGCTGCCACCACTGTGTAAGGATGGCCTGAGGCCTGAGTCTAAGCAACTCCATTTTAAACTCCAGCTTGAATCCTGCAGTCTCACCAGGCACACCTACAAAGCCCTCCAGTGTGGCCCTCAGGCACAAACAAGTCACTTCTCCCCACCCTGACAAACTCAGAGTGAAGCCTCTGGCATGCTAGTCTCACCCCATAACCAGGAAAGGCAAAAAGATCAGGGTGGGACCACCTGACCAGATGTTTTAACCCCAGGGTAAAAGATGTCACTGAGAGACCTGGTGGCAGCTTCTAGGGATTGAAAGGGGGGTCAAAAGCCCCAAAATTTGGTATAAATGAAGGAGCAAATGAACATTCAGCCAGCTGACATTGATGCACACAAGCCTGAGAGCCTGAGGAGGACCTGGACTGACATCCCAGCTCTTCTCATCTGCCTGATCCTCTGCATCGTCCTCACCACTCTCAAACTCTACAGCAGCCTCTTGACTCTGGTGAGAAAAGTACATCTCCCTATGACCGCCTCCTCAGCCAGCCGTCAGCTCCACCCCAGGAGAAGCCTGCCTTGGTTTCTGATCTGATCACCACGGTCTGGTGAGTGTGCATCTGCTGGACTCAGAGCCTAAGGCTGAGACTTCTGATCTGACACTTGAGCTTAGCATGCAGAGGGAATGTCTGTCATGAGCCTGTCATGATTATGTGTGTTTGCAGTGCTTAGGCTTAATCTAGAATTTTTTTGCTGTGAATTGATTATTCTACTGCAGTGCCTAGCATTTCCTGCAGTGCCATGTCATTTCCCTGATTAAGAACCTATAGAGTGAAATCGTATTAAGTGATTTGAGTGAATAAAACATTGAAAAGGGCAGAAGCACGTGGACGTTCTTTATCGGCCCCCTTGACTGCAGATGTCGCACCTTTTGTCATTGCGACACATTGTCGGCAGGAATTCTGAGGAAGGGGTTATTGGTGGCTACAGTTAAGACGGAAGCTTCTTACAGGAGAAGATTCTGGATACTCTGGCACCTTCCAGGATTGAACAGGGTCCAAAATCCATCTCCTTCTTGATTAGCGTTTAGAAATCTTCCCGGGATGGGTAAGGTATGGGGGCTGGAGAAGAGGAACCAGAGGCCAAAATCAGGTCACCTGAATCACTCCTTTGAAGAGTTGGGGTGTTCCCAGTAGACTCCTTCCTGCTGTGAGTGAGAATTGATGAGAGAGTTTGCTCTTGGGTGTACTCATAATAGCTCCCCCAGGGTCCTGGCTGTGAAGGTGCCCAGATCCTTCTTCACAGCTGTCCAGGAAGCCCAGGGCCGTGTGCCTTCCTGAGGCCCAGCCCTATGACCCCTCGGCCATGAAGGAAGGATGGGGGCTCGAGCAGGCAACTGCTGGCCTACTTGGGATTCCTGTTTGTTAATTTCCGTCTGTATTTCTCTGCAGGCTCGGGCTGACGTCAGCAGGCCCTGGGGAGCTGCACTGCTGAGCCATGCTCAGGGGAAGGGAGCATTTGGTTAATTGAATTCTATGGCTCCAATTGAGTTACCACAGTGACAAAGGATGGCTGTGCCAAAAGCATTAAGACATTAAAACAGCACACTTAACATTGAGGCTCCACAATGAGATTCAGTCTTTCTAGAGAACTCTAAAGGAACCCAGTAGCTGGCAAGGCTGGGCTCATTGTAATGGTCATCTGTTTTCATTGCCCAGATTTCAGACATATGAGGTGCTGGAGTTGGGTTGAATCAACAGCCTCATGCAAGCCTTAGCTCAAACCCTTCTCTGGCTCCTCAGTTAGGATCACCAGATTTAGTAGATAAAAATGCAAAATGACCAATGAAATTTGAATTTCAGATGTATGATGAATTTTTTAGTGTAAGGGTGCTATGCAAAATTCCATTGTTTTTTTTTAAAGGTTTATTTATTTCTGCTATCAAAGAACAGAATTGTGACAGTGTAATATAACAATCCTAATTGGCTTCATTTTTAATTTTAAAATCAGGTAATACTTCATTCCATAAAACAGAATCAGTTTTCCTATGAGCCAAGCACTCATCAAAAATAATTTGATGAGTTAACATCAGATTATTTATTTATTTATTTATTTATTTATTTATTTTTTAAAGAGAGAGTGAGAGAGATAGAAAGAGAGAGAGAGAATTTTTTATTTAACATTTATTTTTTAGTTCTCGGCGGACACAACATCTTTCTTTGTATGTGGTGCTGAGGATCGAACCCGGGCCGCACGCATGCCAGGCGAGCGCGCTACCGCTTGAGCCACATCCCCAGCCCCAGATTATTTATTTTGCTTACACAAAATAAGGACAAGGGAACTTCACTGTTTCACCAGTTGAGAATGGCTGTTCTCCCTCCAATCCAGATTTCTTTTGGAGGACCAGATGTGTCAGCTTGGTTTGACTGACTCCATGTTGTTGTTGTTGTTTTTCCCCCTGGAATATTGTCTCTGTTGAAAAATTGGCTTCACAAAGAAGGTGGCAGCAGGAAAATTTCAGAAACTAAAGCTTAAAAATAAGTCTTGGGCAGTGTGGGGTTATTTTCTGTCTCCGGGGGAATCATCCAGTGTCCAAGGCCTGGGGACAGAGGCAAAGTCCCCAGCGGCTCATCCAGGAGATGTCACTGTCAGTAGCGTCTGGTGTCCTGACCTTTGCTCGCCCAGGATGACAGTGGGTAAGGAGCAGCAGGTCACAGGGGCCCCCTGACCCTCTGGAAGACAGCGCTCTCCCTGGGCAGACCCCAGGGCTGAGGGTCAGTGGCCAGGGGAGAATCAACGACTAGGCCTGTGGTCCCTGAGGTCCTAGGGCAGGGATGTAGGAGGCAGCTAGTGCCATAAGACGTCCCCGTCCCCAGCCAGGCCAAGTGCCTGGCTAAGCGAGGAGAAAGACGGTGTCCCTCCTCAGGGCCTGGCCCCTGTGCCTGGTTTCACTTCCTCCCCGGCACCGCCTGGAAGGGGAGGAAGTGACACCCAGGGGAAGGCCGGGAAGTGAGGCCACTGTCACATTCAAGTTCAGGGTGCGACAGCTTAGTCTGCCCCCTAACAGGCCCCATACTCAGCTCCCCTTCATGGGCCATGTCCCTTCTGAGAGTCACACCCTGCCCTTTACAAGCACAAGGACACAGAAGTTCCAGGGGCACGTCCATGTTTAGGCCCCGGGATCCGGAAGTTCCTCAGACATCCTTGTTTAGGCCCCCGGATCCAGATCCAGAAGTTTCAAAGGTGCACGTCCATGTTTAGGTGCCCGGATCTGGAAGTTCCTCGGGCGCACATCCATGTTTAGGCCGTAGCATCCAGAAGTGCCTCAGGTGCACATCCATGTTTAGGCTCTAGGATCCGGAAGTTCCTCAGGTGTCCATGTTTAGGCCCCCAGATCCGGAAGTTCCTGAGGCGCATATCCATATTTAGGCCCCCAGATCCATGTTTAAGCCCCCCGGGTCTAGAAGTTCCTCAGCATCCATATTTAGGCTCCAGGATCTGGAAGTGCCTCAGGCATCCATGTTTAGGCCCCCAGATCCGGAAGTTCCTGAGGCGCATATCCATATTTAGGCCCCCAGATCCAGAAGTTCCGTAAGTTCCTCAGGCACACGTCCATGTTTAGGCCCCTGGATCTGGAAGTTCCTCAGGTGCACGTCCATCTTTGGGCCCTCGGATCCAGAAGTGCCTCAGGCATCCATGTTTAGGCCGCAGCATCTAGAAGTTCCTCAGGCGCACGTCCATGTTTAAGCCCCCCGGGTCCGAAGTTCCTCAGCATCCATGTTTAGGCCGAGGCTCTAGGATCCAGAAGTGCCTCAGGCGTCCATGTTTAGGCCCTCGGATGCAGAAGTTCCTCAGGTGCATGTCTATGTTTAAGCCCCCGGATCCGGAAGTTCATCAGTCTTCCATGTTTAGGCCGAAGCATCCGGAAGTTCCTCAGGCGCACATCCATGTTTAGGCCATGGCATCCAGAGTGCCTCAGCTGCACGTCCATGTTTAGGCTCTAGGATCCGGAAGTTCCTCAGGTATCCATTTTTAGGCCCACAGATCCGGAGGTTCCTCAGGTGCACGTCCATGTTTAAGCCCCCAGGTCCAGAAGTTCCTCAGACATCCATGTTTAGGCTCTAGGATCCAGAAGTTCCTCATGGGCATGCCCATGTTTAAACCCCAGGATCCGGAAGTTTGTTGGGTACATGTCCATGTTTAAGCCCCCGGGTCCGGAAGTTCTTCAGGCATCCATGGTTAGGCTCTAGGATCTGGAAGTGCCTCAGGCATCCATGTTTAGGCCCCAGGATCTGGAATGCCTCAGGCATCCATGTTTAGGCCCCCAGATCCGGAAGTTCCTGAGGTGCACTTCCATCTTTGGGCCCTCAGATCCAGAAGTTCCTCAGTCTTCCATGTTTAGGCCGAGACATCCGGAAGTTCCTCAGGTGCACGTCCATGTTTAGGCCCCCGGATATGGAAGTTCCTCAGGTGCATATCCGTTTTTAGGCCCCCAGATCCGGATATTCCTCAGGTGCACGTCCATCTTTGGGCCCTCGGATCTGGAAGTGCCTCAGGCATCCATGTTTAGGCCGCAGCATCCGGAAGTTCCTCAGGCGCACGTCCATGTTTAGGCCACAGCATCTGGAAGTTCCTCAGGCGCACGTCCATGTTTAAGCCCCCGGCCAAAATTCCATTGTTTACCTCAGATTTGAATTTAACTGGGCATCCTGTATTTTACCCAGCAATCCAGTCCCCAATGGCTACAACTTAAACACAAATGCTAGCATCCAGTTCTCCGGGATTTAGCTCCTTCCTGACTTTTTCCTCTGGAAACCTTATTTCCTACTCACTGTTCCCTTATTTGTATGCAGTTTCGTTTCCAGACAAGTTCAAATGCCTCCTACGCATTGCTTTTTCTTCTGCTTCCTTGTCCCTGGGGCTTTGCAAACTCGTTTCCCTTCATTTTCCACCCTCAGTACCAGGTCTGTTATGTCCTCCTTGATCCCCAATACAGCAGAACCTCTCCTCTCTTCAAACCCTCGGTACCTTTCTAAATGAGCGCTGCAACGTAGCGGGCACGTGGCACATGGTCTGCCTGACACTTGCCCCTTCCCTGTGGGACAAAAACCCTTCCTCAGGAGAATTCCTCCTCCTCTTCGACCACTTGGTTCCAGCAAGAGATTCCATACTCTTCTATGACCCTGCCCCTGGCCACAGATGACTGGCCCAGAGGTGGACGCCTGATCCAAGCCAGGCCTATGAAGTCCTTCTCTAGGCTTTCTTGAATAACTAACTCATCTTGTCTGTCACCCAGCCCAGATAACACGAGAACACCTGTACTAAGCACTGAGCCAAGATCACAGATATTGTCAAAGATATAATCATTTTATTTATTAAAATCTATAGTTGAGATCCCAGCTATTCAAGAGGCCAAGGCAGGAGGATCCCCAACCTTGAGGTCAGCCTGGGCAACTTATCAAGATTCTGTCTCAAACTTTAAAAAATTAAAAATAAAAAGAGCTGCAATGTAGCTTATAATGCCTCTGAGTTCAATTCTCCCCCACCAAAAAAAAATCTATTGATTCAAATTATCACATCGCATAAAGACACCCACCCTGTGTGACTGACAGCAGAAAAGGCCACAGTCCACTGTGTTGAGCAGCAGCCAGGCACAGCTTGGCCACTAACTCCCTGAAAGATCCATCATCTTAACAAACTGCAAACTCAGTATGTATCTCTGTGGCCTCAGATACACACCCTGGTAGGTATTGATAAATGGTTGGCATTGACTGTAGTAAGGGTGGTGGTCACAATGACAGCATATGACCACCTGCTCTCTGGATCCAGCTTCTGCACTAGAAATTGGGGGATTGGGTTTGATGAGCTTTATGGGCATGTCCAGTGCTAACTCTCTATCATCACCAACATCTATAGCAGACCACGGGGACTTCGGCCCTGCGATACCAGGACTGGGTGTCACACTAAGATTGTCATGACAGAAGGAGTTTCTCTATTAGGGCCCATGGGCAAAGGTCTACACGTGTTCCAAGATTTTATAAAAATGTGTGAAACCAGAGAAACAGCATTGACTCAAAAATATAAAAAGAATAGGACGGGGGGTGGGGGGGGATGTATTTCAGTGGTAGAGCACTTTCCTAGCATGCATTAGGCCCTGGATTCAATCTCCAGCACTGCACATAAAACACAAGAACATAAAAAAGAATAGAACAAAATCAAAATATAGAATTATATCAAACTATCAACAAACCAAACTGCAGTTACATACTTCATTTATAATTTACATAATTTATGTATAATTGTATTAAATTTAAACTATAAGATTTAAATATTCTTCATGAAATTCAAATTTAAATACTTAATGTAGCTGTCTGAAAAAGACCGTCAAGAGAAAGAGAAGACAGGTATCAGATGGGAGAAGATATCTGCAAAAGATGTGTCTAATTAAGGATCGTTATTCCAAATACACAAAGAACTCTTTAAATTTAACAAGAAGAGAATGAACAACCTGATTGAACGGCAGGAGAAAGATCTGAGCAGACATCTCACCAAAGAGGATGTACAGATGGTGAATAAGCATGAGAAAAGATGTCCAACATCAAACATCATCAGGAAATTGCATATTAAAACAACAAGGAGATACCAATTCACACCTATTAGAATGGCCAAAATCCAAAACACTGACTCCATCAAATGCTGGTGAGAATATGAAGCAGCAGGAGCTGCCAGTCATTGCTGGTGGGAGTGCAAGATGGCGCACTTGGGAAGAGAGCTGGGCAGCCTCTCATAAAACTAAACCCTCTTTTACCATATGAGTCAGCAACTGTGCTCCTTCGTATTTATCTGAGCAAGTTGAAAACTTACGTCCACACAAAAACCTACACAAGAATGCTTTAGAGCAATTTAGTTTGTACTTGCCCAAACTTGGAAGCAGCCAAAATGTCCTTCTGAAGGTAAGTGGATAAATGGTGGTACATCCATATGATGGGAAATGACTCAGTGCATTAAAAAAACAAAACAAAACAAAAACAGAGCTATCAAGATACAAAAAGACATGGAAGAATTTTAACTGCTAAGTGAAAAAAGCCAGTCTGAAAAAGCTACGTATGGTACTATTCCAATGTGACATTCCAGAAGGCAAAATTATGGAGACGCTATAAAGACCACTGCTGCCAGGGGGTTGAGGACAGGGAGGGGCAGACAGATGGAGCACAGGAGATTATTAGGGGAGTGAAACTATTATATATGTATAAGGGTAGACATGTGACATCATACATTTGTCATTTGTCAGCAGACCCTGATATGAACTATGGACTTGGAGTGGTAATGGCAGGCCAATGTTTGTTCATCAATTGTAACAAATGTATCAAATGGTGATGGTTGCAGGGTGGTCATATGGGAACTCTGTACTTTTTGCTCAATTTCACTGTCAATATAAAATTGCTCTAAAAAAATAAAGTATCTTCAATATTATCAGATATCTGTCAGTGTTCAAATGTCAACTTTTCTCAGTGGTATAATGTTTTTAAAAATACTTTGTTCTTAAAAAATGAGTAAAGAATCCTTCTATTAAAAAGTGTATACTTAGGGCTGGGGATGTGGCTCAAGTGGTAGCGCGCTCACCTGGCATGCGCCGGGCGCTGGGTTCGATCCTCAGCACCACATAAAAATAAAATAAAGATGTTGTGTCCACCGAAAACTAAAAAATAAATATTTTAAAAAAGTGTATACTTAATGTGGGACTTGATATTGATAGGGTTCTAATATTCCTAAAGTAGCCCAGGAATAGGACTCTGTGCAGCATCATTTTCACCTCCCTTTTTTTTTTTTCACTAAATCTACATCTTGAACAAACTTTTATTATTGCAGAGGTCACAGTGTTTATCCACTGAGGTGTACATAGCACTAGCAATGTGCAAAAGGATTTTAGGTAGCACACAAGTGAACTGTATGTTCTGAGAGCTATTTTAAGTTTAACAAATAGAGCTGAACGTCATGTTGTACGGGACACATACAAACCATTTTGTCAGTTTAAAAAAAATAAATGTTCCAGAGAAGAAATAAAACTAGCAGGCATCATATTAAGAGATTCTCTTTAAAATAAAGGAAAGTATTAAGTAGATGATAAACAGAGCAGAGGACACAGTGGTGGCCTGACACACAAATATGGCAGAGAAAAAATCCATAGAGGGGAAACCTAAAGGCTGCTGAGCAGTAACGATCTGGGTGTGCATCAGGGCATTTGTAGGCCACCCCGTGGGCCCTCATTTGTCCTTTACAAGGAAGGCTTTTCTGTATGTGGGGGACCGACATGCAAAACGCTGGGGTCCCTCCCTTTATACAGCCAGAATGTTAGGAAAACCACACTTAGGTTGGAAATTTTCTAGTGATGCTTACTGCTCGCTGTACTGTTGCAACAGCTTGTAGTCCTTTGAGAAAGAACGACAGGGGTTGTGAGAAATCCATGAGCTATTTTGTGTCATGGTCAGAGAACAACCAATGGCTTTGTCCCCACTGCTACAGCTGCCAGGAGGGTTTTGTCATGATGAGAAAATGAAAACTTATATTTTTATGTGCTGACAAGGAGGCTTTGAGAGACATTTGGAGAATGCGTCAAAAGTCCGGATCCCAGGAGTGAAGCTCACCTGGGGGCCAGGTGAGGCTGGAGAGGAGTGCAGCAAAAGTCAAGAGGCCCATGCCACTGAGGCAGAGGAGGTTGTGAACACACTGTCACTTGTCCATCCTGAAGGAGTGAATGAGCCTTGTGCTTATTCTGTAAAATACAAGCATTCATTTTGGAAGTCTGTCAGGACGTACCAAGAGGCTGTGAAATGTTCTGCCGGTGTTTACTCAGCTGCATAAAACTGTTTACTTTTTAAGTAAATGTCTCCTTTTAGATTCATGAGTCAACAGAACCTTCAGGAGTCAAAGCCAGCAGGGCATCAGAGTGCAAAGAGTTGTATCAACTCTACACACTCGAAACCAAGAGGCAGCTGCGGACTGCTGTTCAGCCGTTGGGCTCATATCACCAGCTGGGTGCTGTCCACCCAAGTCAAAGCCGCTGGCTACTAGGACATGAGATGGGAAAGGTGGAGTCAGGTCCCCGTAGACACAGGCATGGGCAAGTTGGAGCCATGTCCATCTCTGATGCTGTCCTCTCTGAGGTGGAGGATGCTTCACAGTGGTGTTCAGGGGATCGTGCTGTGAGGACTGGGAGAGCAGGGAGCAAAGGAGCCATTTGGGCTGCAAGAAGACACTGCAGTGGGGTTGATTGATGAGGGACAGACCACTCTTAGAGTCCTAGCAACCAGCCTCTCTGGAAGCAAAGAGAGGTAGGTGACCTCACACCGGCACCTTTTCTCTCTGCTGTGCATTTTATCAACCCTCAATGCAACTTGAAGATTTAGTCTGAGGCTGGCACAGGGATACCACTGGAGTTTCCAGTACCGCTAACATCACCCCAAAGGGTTCTTATACTGCCTTTAAAAACAGATAGTGGAGTGCTTGCTCCATCTCTTTTCAATGTAAAGGGCCACATGATAGTGACCTTACAGGGAAAAAAAAGTTTAAAAATCTAAAGAACCTCTAAACTCATTATATTAACCTCAAACATCCATTTCCCATATAACCTTCCATATCCATACTTACTTGACAACCATGTGATCAAGTGTACATACAAATTGGTATTCTCTTTCAGAATGGTATGTCAGAAACATTTGCCCATGTTTTCATAAAGATGGTCAGCTATAGCTACCAACCATGTCACCACATGACATTTCACAGTGTACACAGTTCATGTTTTATATTCAAACAGAAGCCGGGTCCTGCCTACTCGTGGCTGCCATGGTGCTCTGCTACAGTAGATCTTTAACAGACCTCTGTCAGAAAGTCCTGTATCCCATGATAATCAATCGCCCGATAACATCAGTGTTTTGTTGTTGTTGTTGTTGTTGTTGTTTTAAGAGAGTGAGAGAGAGAAAGAGAGAGGGAGAGAGAGAGAGAGAGAGAATTTTTTAATATTTATTTATTTATTTTAGTTCTCGGCGGACACAACATCTTTGTTTGTATGTGGTGCTGAGGATCGAACCTGGGCCGCACGCATGCCAGGCGAGCGCGCTACCTCTTGAGCCACATCCCCAGCCCCAACATCAGTGTTTATTCTGACTCTTGATGGACTCGAAGATCTCCACCTTATCCCACCACTGTTTCTGCTCATTGATATGGTGTCTCCCCCTTGAGCCTATTTCCTAGATAGAAGCAGAAACCCCAGAGGCCCACAGTCCTAGATGCAGGCCAGGTGCAGGGGATGACCTGGGCCCTGCCTCCCAGACTGACCCCCCCCCAATGCTGGCCCAAGAGGAGCAGGAGCCGCCTGGCAGTCAGAGGTGTCAGCTGCCACAGACATGGGAGCTCAGGGGCCCACAGTAGATACGGAACAGCCACTGCCCTGTGTTCACAGTGGCCACAGCACTGCAATGCTATGGTGTGGCTGCAGCCACTGCCCAGAGCTCTTAGCTCTTGATTATTTTCCACAGTTGGCTCCACTGTCTTCTGGCAAGTCTAAGAGCTACTCAATATGCTGTCAATAAACCTCTCTTCTACTTTAATTAGCCTGAGTCTTTTTCTGTTGTTTGCAACGAAAGGCCCTCTGTGGTTCAATCCTCATTTTCAATTCCTATCAAAACCCATCCAAGAGAGAATTGAAAATCTATTCCCACTGAGGCATAAAATACCCTCTCTCCTGCGTACGAGGCTTTACTACTTACACTTTCCTTTTCCATCATGCATTTTGCTTTGTTAAATCAAAGCCTTCTAACTTCTACATTTTCATTATGTTCAACTTAAAGATAAGAAAAATAGGGTCCAGAGTGTCTCAGTGAATGCTCCAGGGTCACACACTAAATCATCATGTCTTATTGAGCCGCCTCCGACCTGAACACATTCAATTTCTGACATTTCAGGACACAAGGGGACTAACTGGGGACAGGGAGTGAGAATACAGAAGGGAGAAGGCTCCTCACAAGGAGAAATTATAGCAAGTAGGCAGTAATTTCTGACAGCTAAGGGGAAACAAGGTCTTGGTGTGCACGCATGCTCACCCAGCTACTGCTCCCCCCTCCTCTGCTTTTCCATTACAAGGTGCTAAGCCTCGTATGAATTGGTCAGCAGTCACCCAGCCAAGCAAAGCACACCTCTGATGAGCTTCTATTTTTGTAACACTAAGAGTCCCATCCATGTGGACTTGAAAACGTACCACTCTGAGCAGAAATGACTCACACATCAAGACCCTGGTGAAATGAAGGAGCCCAGTTCTGCAGCTTTGGGAGCTTTGGATGATGAGGAGGCAAACACCAGCCTCCTGCAGCCTGTGACCCCTGGCAGAGAGCAGCAATCTGCTCTGGGAAACCCAGATCTGGCTCCAAAGAGCCTACAGAGATGCCTGGAGGAAGGTTCCTGAGTCTCCAAGGTGGATCTCAAGCATTTTAAGACTAGTGATCCCCTCCTATGTCTGCCACTGACAGAATCATGGGCTCCCAGCATTAGACGCCCCCAAGGGAACAACCGGAAGCACAGGGCACCACCTAAGAAGCTGACCTGCTATAAAAGAGATAAGAAGGAACTCGAATCTAGCCATGCCTGCAGGTCTAATCTGATTCACCAGCTTGGGTCTCATCAAGAGAAGAGTCTGAGGCAAGGATTTGGGTGCAGGTAGATGTTTTAGGTGATGGTCCCAGGAAGGAGTGAGGGAGTAACTTAAATAAAACAACACACAAAAAAAAAAAAAAGAAAGAAAGAAAAGAAAAGAAAATGAAAGGAAAGAAAGGGGAAAAAAGAAAAGAAAGTGTGTTAATAATAAAAAGTGGACCAGGCATGGTGGTGCATGGCTGTAATCCCATCAGGAGGCTGAGGCAGGAGGATCCTGAGTTCAAAGCTAACCTCAGCAATTTAGCGAGGTCCTGAGCAACTTAGTGAGACCCTGTCTCTAACAAAAAAAAAAAAAAAAGACTGGGGATGTGGCTCAGAGATCAAGTGCTCCTGAGTTCAATCCCTGGTACCAATAAAATAAAATAATAAAAGGTTGCTATCTTTTATTAATATATCAAAAGGGCCAATAAAGGGTAAGTACTACTGTGGATAATGGACATCAGTTCTGCTGGGGACCCTCTGAAGACCCATAAAGGATGTGCCTCAGAATTAGCCCACAAGTCGCGGGGGAAGCTGGAGGAGTCACCCATCATTGGTTAGGGATTGCTGAGGGAGTGCTAGTTCTTCCTTCACTCCCCATCCCCAAAACACAAACACACACAATGTTTACTAGAAAACACGGGCAGCAAAGAAGAACAATAGTGTTTAATGCAGGACACAATTTCCATGATGGAAGATGTTCTGAAACTGGGCAACCCAGGCCAAATGGCCTAGTGAGTCCACAACCTCTGTGGACCCAGGGCAGCGAAACGTCACCATGGGGGTGCTGCCAGCCAAACCCACACCCGAACTCTAGGAGGTATCTGCAAGACCCATGGCATATTCTTTCACATTAAATGGCCTTTAAAAACAAAACAAGAAAAGAAGGGGAGCAAAATGAGAACCTCCCAGTCCAGGGGCACTCTTACTCGGTTAAGGACCCTAATTTGAGCTATAATAAGACTTTGGAGACAATTGAGGAAAAAGAGAAATATGGCCCATGTATTAGATGTTAATAAGAAATTAAGTTTGTTATATGTGAAAATGGCATATAGTTGAGGATTTTGTTGTTGTTGTTGTTGCTATTAGGGGTTGAACCCAGGGGTGGTTTACCACTGACCTGTATCCCCAGCCCTTTTTATTTTTTATTTTGAGTTAGAGTCTTGCTAAGTTGCTGAGGCTGGCCTTAATCTTTCCCTCCTCCTGCCTCATCCTCCCAAGTTGCTAGGATTAAAGGTGTACACCAACCATGCCCAGGCCTGTAGTTGAGTTTTAGAAGACCTTTTCTATTACAATATATACCGACGTCTTTAGGACTGGGGTTATAGCTCAGTGGTAGAGCGCTTGTCTCGCATGTGTGAGGCACTGGGTTTGATTCTCAGCACCACATATAAATAAATAAAATAAAGGTTGATTGACAACTAAAAATTATATTTAAAAAATAATAATAAAATAAAATTTAAAAAGCTATTGTGTCTATTGACAACTGAAAAATATATTTTTAAAAAAGAAATATATGTTGAGATCTTTATGGTTGAAATTCCATGATGTCTGAGGTATGCTTTAAAATACTTTAGAAAAAAAGAAAAATGGTGGGAGGGGACATGAGCAAGTAGCAAAACGGTGGTGATTGCTGAAGCCCCGTGATAGGCATGTGGTGGTCAGCAGGCTGCTCCCTCTGCTTCTATGTAGGGAAAGAGCCATACACACAGTTACATTGGGGAAAAAAGGAAAGCAGTAATAGGCTCAAGGAAATGCCAGTCTGTTGCCTGTTCACTTCCTGAGCAGCTTTTTTGGGGGTCGAAAGACGAGTGAAACAGTCCCTGCCTTCTCCAAGTGCACAGTTCAGAGGGCAAAGCAGAGACGCTTTCCTCTCTCTCTCTCTCTTTCTCTCTCTCTCTCTCTCTCTCTCACACACACACACACACACACACACATTTAGGGATTAAAAGTGCTGGACAACCAGGGCTGGGCTGTGGCTCAGGGCAGAGCCCTTGCCTAGATGTGTGAGGCCCTGAGTTCGATCCTCAGCACCACATAAAAATGAACAAATAAAATAAAAGCATTCTGTCCATCTACAACTCAAAACAAAAAAAATTAAAAATACTGGGCAAACAGAGAAGGTCACTTCATGACAGCGATCAGTTAACTTCCCTGCATGTGATAATGACAGTAAGTACTCGAGCAAGACCCAATGGGCCTCAAGCCAGAGGGTGGGGGAAAGCTGGGGGACCTCACTCGCTCCTTCCTGTCCTAGAGCCTGATGGCCTGTCTTAAAGCCTTCCTTCTAACCTCCTCCTTGAAAACTAATTTTTGATTTCTGATTATGAGGATGTCAGTACACTTATTCTCTTAGCTAACACACTCAAACCAGTATTCTTAGTGCTTCGAGAACTAGAAAAGCAGAGTTGGTTGTTTGGAATTACATGGGGACAAGATGAACTGGGAGATGCTTTGGGAATCCTGGAAGTAGCAGAGTCGGGTCAGATCCACAGGCCTTGGCACTGGGCCCAGGCCTAATAGCTAGGGGGGACCCAGCTTTTGAAACAGAGAGATGGTCTTGTTGGTTTCAGCCCCGCTTGGTGTGGAGACACGTCCAGACCCATGTCTGTGAGCCAGGCCCCTGGGAAGGGCCTCCTGTAAGAACTATTCAATTCCAAGCATTGGGAGATAATGACAACCAAGCTTCTTCCGTCAGCTGCCCTGGTGACTGTTGCGGGCCCTCTGGGTTCCATGTAGGTGAGGGCACAAGCAGAGATACTTGGTAACAAGGGAGTCTCCATGCTGACTCACCCCGAGGCCTTGACCATCTCAAGTCAGCAGGAGATGAACTGAGGTCAGGCTGGGGGTTCAGGTTCTCACCTGAAAGTCTGAGATAACCTGAAAACCATTTTCTCCCTAGTGTCCTTTCCCAATGGAAGCAATTTATCAGAAAAGCTTATTTTTGCCAGAGAGGTGATTCAAAACTTGATAATTGGTTTTTGTTGTTGTAAACATTTCAAAAAGTTTCTTTAAAAAAAAAAAAAAACTTACAGAATCTTGGAGGGAATCTTGCTCCACCCTAGGCCTGCCAGGGAGATGCCCGTCATAGTAGAGGCGATCTGGCACACCCAGAACCCTCCAGGGTCCCTCCCCCAGGGCCAGGGTTGGTGAGCAGTCAGGCTGGCCTTAGATCCCCAGGTCCTGTCCCTCCGCCCTGTGAAGGGCATCTCGTCTGGCTCTGTCTCCCACTTTCCCAGCACTTTTCAGAGGGTGGAATAAGAAGTATTTGAGTTACTCTTGCCCACTCAGCCAGGTACTGAAGATAAAGATCAGAATCAGAATTAGCAGTGTTTAGGTTGTGGCCTGTTTAAGGAGCTGAATCTAACTTCCTCTTATCTCCTGTTCTGAGTTCAAAGTTTAAAAGGTGCTTCTGGAAGACTGGACCTGAGAGCCTCTCCAGGCTCCTGGCCACCAGGTGGCCCAGGCTGTTCCTGAGTGTCTTTGGTGACAAGGAACTCACTACCTTCTGGGGAAGCCCCTTCTGTCGTGGACAACTCAGATCATGAAAGAGCCCTTCTGAAACCCAGCTGAAATCTCTCTACCTGTCGTTCCTTTTGTAATTCATAGCAGTGGGGAGCGGGAACTTGCTCCTCTTTCAACAGACAGCTCTTCAGATTCTTGGTGGTAGTTTGCAGGTCCCCACAAGGAGATTTCTCTCCTCCAGGCTATAACCTCAGGTCCTTCTGTGCTACCCAGGATGTGTATCAATCTCCCCACCAGCCCCGGGCATCCCTTTGAAGGTCCCCATGTGTCTTGGAGCTTATGAACTAAAAAGCACAGTCATCAAGCATGAGCAGAGCATGGTCACTGACATTGCAGGGGACTGGCACCACACAGGTGGCAATGAGAATTGTGGAATAAAGGAGAAAAGGGGAGGAGACAGAACAGAAAGGAGGAGAGAAGGAAAGGGAAGAAGGAGGCAAGGGAAGGAAGGTGGGCAGGGGATTGTCATTCATCGCCTGCTGGTGAGTTCTAGCAGAGCAGTTGCTGCATGGCTCCCTGGGCTGGCCATCCTGGGTCCTGACCCCAGCTTCCCATCATTCCCCCACCCCTGGCACTTTTATTCAGGAAGCAAATTCTCAGGGGTGTCCTCAGCACCCCTGCCCATGCTCCCAGGGAACTGAGCCCTGGAGAGAGAATGGCACACAGATGTGGATAAGTCACTGGCCCTACTCTGCCCAGCACCTTAGTCCTACTCTGCCCAGCTGGGGCCTGGGGAGTGATGCCAAGCTTTAAGTTTGGTCCCCAAAAGCTGCTGGCTCAAGGCAGGCAATAGCTGCTCTGACTCCAGTTGTAGGATACACTTCAGAACTTATCCCCAAATGTCTACACCACATTCCAGGGAGGAGGGAAAATAAAAACAGGAAGATGGGTGAGCAGGAAGATCTAACTACCAGGACACTGGCACATTCATTATCTCATTCAGTCTCATTGGGACCTTTATTTTGCCCATTTTGTATATGTACAAACTGAGGATCCGAGAGGCTTGCCCAAGGCCAACCTCAGCATCTTGCAAGGAGTTACACACAGTCACACACAGAGACCATAGCTTCAAGGGGCAAAACCCAGTCTCTATCTCACTTAATACTCTCCTCGCATCCCCATTCCTAGGAGACAGATGTCATTTTTGCTACATAGAGATAGAAACTGAGGACCAGGGAATGAAGCAAGTGGCCCAAGGTCACGTAGCTAGGAAGCGAGACTCAGAATTAAAACACTGTTTGCTCAGACTGTAATACCAATACTGTGGCCACTCAATTTACATGGGAGTTTCCTCCTGTACAAATAAAATGCTCCATTTAGATAATTATACAAATAATCTGTATGAAAAGCCTATTCTGTTCTGTTCTGCTGTGAACTCCTTAGTCTGTAGATCTCTGAAAAACAAAGATTTCACAGACACCCAATGGAAGTAATGAAAACATCTCTCATTGTCTTTTCTGTGACTGTTGCTGAGTAGAAAACTGATGTGGCCACAAAGATTGGCTCTAAGCACAGGATCCATAGGAAAGAACAAGTACATTATTAAAAATAAATAAAAGGCATTGTAAGCAGGATGCAGAATTAGGTGTTCACTGTAATTGCCACTGAGCATGAAATGCATATGCAAACAGACAAAGGCTGGAAGGGAAATGCAAAAATTAAATCAGTTCTAGGGCAAAGGGATGGTCTGTCTTTCTTAAGAATGTTACTTGATGCTGTTATTACATTTGTGCAATAACAAAAAGACTTTGCTGTAATCTGTAGATCTTCATCATCCAAAATACAGAAGATCTCTATGCAGTGGTATAAACCTAAGATGCAGTTTCTTGAGTCCCTGGAGTATTGTTGCTTGGTTGACCATGTTTGACCTTGACCAGTCTTGGTAATGGTCACCATAGAGATAGACAGGAAGAGAGAGAGGACGGAGCAGTTCTTCCACCCTGTGGTTTTGCTGATTGCTAGTTACTGTAACATTTTGAATGTAGAGTGTTCACAACATCTCTGTTTTTTGTAGAGTCTTGTCCACAAGTCAGATCAATTAACTTCTACTGAGTTCACTGGGTACCTTCTATGTGCTGGGAGAGAGAGAGAGAAAGAGAGAGAGAGAGAGAGAGGAAGAAGAAGAAGAAGAAGAAGAAGAAGAAGAAGAGGAGGAGGAGGAGGAGGAGGAGGAGGAGGANAAGAGAGAGGAGGAGAAGAAGAAGAAGAAGAAGAAGAAGAAGAAGAAGAAGAAGAAGAAGAAGAAGAAGAAGAAGAAGAAGAAGAAGAGAGAAGAGAGAAGAAGAGAAAAGAAAGAAAGAAGACAGGCTTCTGCCCCATGCCAGCCCATAGAGGCTCAGTTGTTGAGCCTGTGAAGCATTGTGTCCTCAAACACTTCCTCCTAGCCTGCCCCTCCTCACCCTCCAAGGGAAAGTTCCGAGCGAGGGGCCCTCCTTCTGCATCTCTTCCACTGTGTCCAGACAATACCAGGCACCCGGCAGGCACTCAGTGTACATTTATTAAACAAATCTCATCCCTACCTCGCAGCTAACTCTGCTGCTGGGCTGCACCACCTTGAGCACATCTCCTGCCTCCCCTTTGCCCCGACTCAATTCTCTTGGCTAAGAAGCTGCAGAGAGCAAGCTTGGGTCTGATCTTTGTAACACTGTCTGGCACGTGAATAGCTGTTCGTGGGGCTCCATCAGGGCCTGTTGAGTTGAATCAACGTCACTCATCCTTCCAAGAGAAACCCTGGCAGCTCTCACAGGTCATACGGGGAGCTGTTAGAGAAGCCAGGGCAGGGCCTACGCCTGGAATCCCATCACCTTCCTTCACCTGACCATTGCTTAGTGGACAAGAGGGACAGAAGAGGCTGGGTCAGGAACCCAAAGAGGGCCACCCTCTCAGGACGTGCCAGGAGTCAGTAAGCCTTGTTTAGAGAGAGATGTTGATTGATTTGCCTTCTCTCATCTCTTCCCCCGCCCCAAGATAAACAGAAAGCTAAAACTTGAACTACTGCAAAACGTAGAAGCAGAGCCCAGAATGTATCTCCTAAGTCCTTTCCAAGTCTTGCTGGGTGATTGGCCAGGCCCCCCCACCACCACCACCTCCCTTTGCCATCACCACACAGGACTATAGGAAGAAGGGCACGTGTGAAGAACCACATGAGCATTTTATTCCACCTCTGAACTGCATCGCCAGCTTCTGGAGGACAGGCCCTTTACTTCCCTCACTCCTGGCTGGTGTGGGGCCCAGCACTGGCCACCTCTGAGCACTTGGCTGTCAGTGTCTGCTGATTGTGCTGAGCATCCCTGAGGAACTCAGCACTCGGTCTCTGAATGGGCCATGGGCAGGTGGGCCGGTGGGTAGTGAGGCAGAGATCAGAAAACAGATGCACAAATTGGATAACTGGAGGAGAACTTAGTCAAGAACTATTTACCAGGTGGAGGGTAAGGGCTTGGGAAAACCAACAAGAAACCATCGCAGTGCACGAGAGAAGCAGCGTTTACCACCTCTTGTCCGCGAGGGGCAAAAGGAGAAAATGATTCCCTGGACCCAGAGAAAGGAGCTGACCCATGAGGAAGCTCTGGCTTTGGGTTCAGGGAAGCAGCTAAGTGGGGCAGCAGGCAGAGGCCTGGCCTCGGCTCCCCCTGCCTTCCCTCTCCCGCTGGGGCCTCCCCCTGGCAGAGCCCAATGAGAAACTGAGGTCAGAGGAACTGTTGACACAGTTCACAGGGGTCAGCCTCCCTGGGCACAGGGCTGGATGCAGAAGGTGGGGGATGGCCCTAGAGGGGCACGGCACCTGTCCTCTGGTAGAGATGAAGGAAAAAGAAGTCTTGGTCTAGGACTCAGAAACCCTGAGTTCCACCCCAGGCTGGCCCCTGACTGGTGGCAGGATGTATGATGATGGTAAGCAAGTCACTTGTCTGATCTGAACCTCGGTTTTTCCACTTATAAAGTGATTGAGTTGGACCATTGATAAAGAAGCTCCTTCCAGACCTGATGCCTTATCACCTGAGAGCACAAAAAGTAAAAAGCAAAGCCACGTTTTCCATTGACCTCCGGGAAATGCAAATCAAAACCACAACAAGGGGCTGAGGCTGTAGCTCAGTGACAGAGCACTTGCCTAGCATGTATGAGGTACTGGGTTCGATCCTTAGCACCACATAAAAAAAAAAAAAAAGCAAATAAAGGCATTCTCTCCATCTACAAAAATATTAAAACACACACACACACACACACACAGACACCACTGACAGCCCCACCCCCTGCAGGACACATCAAAAGGCAGCTACACATCAGACAGATAGATAATAATAAGTGCTAATGAGAATGGGGAGAAATTGGAGTCCCTTTTCACGGCTGGTGGGTGTGTAAAATGGGGCCAGCCAGCATGGAAACCAGTGTGCAGTTCCTCAAAGCTGAGTGTGGTTTCCATCCATCCCTGTAATTCTACCCCCCAGAAAATCTAAGGGAAATGGAAGCACATGCACACATGAAAACACAAATGCTCAAAGCAGAATTGTTCATAATTCATTGTGGATAAACAAGACGTGGGGTATCTACACAATGGAATATTATTACCCAGTCAAAACAAACGAAGTACAATATGTGGATAAGACTTGGAGACATTATGCTCAGTGAAAGAAGCCATTTGCAAAAGGCCGCATGTTGTATAATTCCATTTATATGAATAGGCAAATCCATAGAGGAAAAAAAAAGAGAGAGAGAGAGGTTAGAAGTTTCCAGGAGCTGAGGGGAGTGACTGCTAGAGGTACAGGGTCTCTTCTTGGGGATATAAAAATGTTCTAGAATACTTGCTTCAATAGCACATACTAAAATTGGAACTCTACACAGAAGATTAGCATGACCCCTGTGCAAGGAGGACACACAAATTTGTAAAGCATTCTGTATTTTTTTTAAAGTTCTAGAATTGATTGCAATGGTAGTCACATAGTTTTGTGAATATGCTACAAAGCATTGACTGAAATACTTTTATTAAAATACACTGGCTGTATTTCAATAAAGCTGTTATTTAAAAAGAAGATATCAAGGCAGGTACAGTGGCACACATCTATAATCCCAGTAACTCAGGAGGCTGAGGCAGGAGGATTACAAGTTCAAGGCCACCTGGGTGACTTAGCAAGACTGGTCTCAAAATCAAAAATAAAAAGGGCTAGGGATGTAGCTCAATGGTAAAGCACTGGGTTCAATCTTCAGAACCAAAAAAATAAAAATTTAAATACATGCATGAATGCATTCCTAAACTAGTAGGAAAAAGTCAAGGTCCAGTGTGACTCTAGAATGAGCATCTTCAGGGGCAGCAGAGCTACAGCTGGTAGGAGGGAGCTAGACCAGGTGTCGAGGCTGCCTGCCTTCTCCCTGCAGCAACATCTCCCTCCGGGTCCCTCACTTTCCACCTTAGGAAGAATTCGCTGCAGGAACACGAAAAGGGAGCTAAAGGCCAAAGAATGCTGCTCTGGCCTCTTCTGTAGGCCTGTGGCCAACTTGGGCACAGGAGAGTCCCTGCTCCTCTTCCGCATGGCTCTGCTGCCTGAGACTTCTAATCCACCTCAGTACTGGCTCCCAGGGGGTCTTGGAGCCCACCTCCTGGCATGCACAGACACACACACACACACACACACGCACACTTGTGTGCACACACCCACAGTCTCCACTTACTGACCCACCACAAGATTGAGGTAGGTACTCTTAGGCACCCTCATCTTCAGACTAGGAGAAACTGAGGCACAGAGAAGTTAAGAAATTTCCCCAAAATGACACGACCCATGTCTAGAGCCATGGTTCATGCCCTTGATTGCTTTGTTATACTGGGATACACATATAATATGTATGTTCATATATGTCTGAACTAGCAAATTCTATATAAACATGTACTTATCAACCCCTGAATAAATAAATATTTGCTTAATAAATGAAATGCACAAATAGAAACCAAGAAAACTGAAAATCTAATCTTAAAAGAGTTCCAGAGCTGGAGAGATGAAACCCTCCAGATTCTGTACCCAACACCAGCTCTTAGTGAGATGGATATGGTATCCCTGAAGCATGTGGGCAAAAGGCCTCCGGGTCTGCCCAGGATGGAGGGAACATCAACATGTATCAAAAGGCTTTTTCAGCCCACTGAGTTCTGCAGGGGCTTCTTCTGGGTGTGACTTCACATAGAAAAAATATTGAGAACCAAAGGCCCAAATGGACTCTAATCCCACCTCCTGCTCTGAGCACCTGGGATTTTTTTTTTTTTTAATCAGGGTCTTCTCTTCTCAAGATCCTCTTTTTTTCTCTTTTTCATTTGTTTTAATTGGCATATTTTAACTGGTGTTATATATACGTAGTAATGAGATTCCGTGGGCCATATTTGTTTGTGCACATAATGTAATTCGATCACTCCTCCCCGTAGCTCCCCCTTTCTTTCTCTCCTCCCTCCCCCATCCACTGGTTCGACTCTACTGATCTCCTCCTATTACTGTTGTTTTAATTAGTGCCTGATAATCACACACACAGGAGAGATTCACATGGTGTAATCACACATAGGCAGAGCATATCTTGGTAGATTTCATTCCCCAGTACTTCCCCATGCCCCTCCTCATCCCTCCCTCTTGGTCTCCTTCCTCCACGCTATTGGTCTTCTGTTTTTACGAAATCAACCCCCTTTTTAAAAAAATTCCTTAACATAGAGTCTCTCTCTCTCTCTCTCTCTCTCTCTCTCTCTCTCTCTCTCTCTCTTCTTCATATGAAAGAAACCATCCTACCCCTGACCTCCTGAGTCTGGCTTGTTTCACTTAGCTAACATTCTCTACTTCCATTCTTTACCCACAAATGACATAATTTCATTCTTCTTTATGTCTGAGTAAAACTCTGTTGTATATAAATACCACATTTTCTTTATCTGTTCATCTGATGATGGGCCCCTAGGCTAGTTCCAAAACTTGGCTATTGTGAATTGCGTTGCTATAAACATTGATGTGGCTGTATCACTATAGTATGCTGATTTTAGATCTTTGGGATAAATACCAAGTACTGGGATGGCTGGGTCACCTGGTAGTTCCATGCTAGCCTTTTGAGGAATCTCCATACTGCTTTCTAAAGTAGTTATCCTAATTTACATTTCCAGCAATGTACAAGTGTGAGCACCTATAATTTTAGTTGACCTTCATCCATTCTTCACTTCAAGTCAGTATCAAAAGTGAATAGTCACTGCCACCTGGCCTTTTGCCTCAAATTTACCTCATCAAATACTGACACATCAACCTCAGTTCCTGAAAAAACTTCACCTCCAAAATACATGCAAAGGAGCAGTATTTTCCAAGTGTATGTGAAAAAGAAGGTGCCTGGTATTGGTGGAGACAGAAGAATAATCAGGATATCCAGAGAGAACTTGCTGCTGCTCAGCCCTAGGGGAGTAGGGTGGGAGAGCTGGGCCTGGGGGAGCAATTGCTAATATTTATCTTGTGTTTGCCAGGTTCCAGGACAATGCTAAACACCTCAGAGGTGTTAGCTTATTTTATCTTGGCTGGAGCCCTGGGAGGCAAGTCTAGTTTCCTGCTGAGTACATTTAGGTGTGGAAAGAGTGGAAGGAATAGCTGTTGAAGTCACCCAGGGATGTGAATGCAGTTAGTGACAGAGCCAGGAATAGAAGCTCCTGTCAGCACAATGCACACTCCATTGCAACCTACCCCCAAACCCCAGTTACTGCCAAAGGGCCCGACTACACCAGCAGCAGCTGCCATCTGCAGCATCTGCCTGGCTTTCATACTCTGCTGTCCCTTGACTATGGAGGGGTGGGAGGACGGCTTCCTGGCCAGGTTTTGACAAAGCTGTGCATACCTCCAGTGTCTGTTGTCCAAGGAAATCTGGAAATCTAGAATGCATGTTCCATTTGCTGCACATCTCAGGTGTTCAGGAGTCACTTGTAGTTAATGGCTACCATATTAGATGGTTCAATCCTGCACTTGTTGCAAAAACAAAGCCTTAGAAAAGGCAGGTAACCTCCTCAAGGTCCCATAAGTAATAAAGGGGATAGTTGAGATGTGAATTTTGTCAGTCTGACGTCAAGCCTAGGTATTACCCACTAACTACACAACTAGGGCCCCAGCACGCATGTCTGAGTCCTATTCCAAGCAGAAGGGCAGAGGGGCTGCCTCCTGACTTCCAGCTCGGGCTCCCAGATATAAAGATGGTGTCCTGGAGTGGTATGGGAGGGAAGAGGCAGGAAGATACCATCACAGTAGCTGCAAACCTAGGGGCCAATCGCGGGGTGATTGGTGGGGGGGAGGCCTTCTCATGGTCTCTGCCCAGACACAAGTGTCTTCTGCCCCTCACTTCTGTCTCTGCAAACCCCACCTAGTCACTTTTCCAGGAAAGCCAGGAGCACACGATTTCTGGTCTCCCAATATTTGCTGTCTCTGCAAAACAATAAGTCTGCAGCCTGCAAAGAATGCTGATGGAATCAATGGCATCAGAAGGTGACTTTTGAAAAAGAACAGGGGAGGGGGTGGGGGCTGAAACAATTCACTCAATGACAGTAACATCAGTGAGAGAACCCAGAGAGGGATCAATACCTGCAGGTGGATTGTTTGCAAACTGGGACACTACTGAGCAAGTGCCAGGCCAACCCCTCAAGGGTGGGTTTCCACAGGAAGGATGACTGGGTGCTTACCAGCACTTTTTTTTCAAACTGAGAATTCTGCTTATGCCTGTGCAATGGAAGCCTGATCAACAAGTCATGGATTCCATTGGTTTTTCTGAACATCACGAGAAATTCTGGAATCTTTGTGCTGAGTATCATTTCATGGCCCACCTTGGTTCTCTATACATTTGAAACAGTCTCTGCTCCAGTGGGCTTGCTTGCACACGGTGTGAGAACTGGGATGGACTGGAGATTTAGAGATCTCGTTTCAAGTCTTGGTTCTGCTGCAAACTAACGAGAGGCTCTCAGATAACCCTTTGGACTCATCTGAGCTTCAGTTTCCTCTCTAATGGGTCCAGACATGGTGCCCTGGTGTCTGACATGTGCCCATTAGTTAGTAACAGACACAAACAAGGATTGCTGGGAAGACAAGAAGAAAAGTGGTTCGCATATAGGAGCTCAATAAATGTGAATTGAATGAATATAACAAGTAAGTTCTAGCTTTCTAGAATTTGCCTGTTTTCCATCTTTTCACAGTCTCACTCCTGCCTTCTACCTCAGCCTTCTCCCTGCCTTGTACCTGAAGCTCCCAGGATTGTCATCCTTCCTGATGACTCTCAGTCTTTGCATAAGTGGTTCCCTTCCACCTGCACTGGCTGGCCTAACACGTTCATCCTTGAAAGCCCAAGTTAGGTGCCATTTCCTCGGGCAAGTTCTCCTGACCTCCCTTCCTCTTACCTGTAAGTGTCTATCTAATCCCTTCTTTTAGTGGCTACCTCAGCACCGTGGACAAACTTTTCCTCCTGTATGTGCTGAATTGTACTACGATAGGTTTAATTATGACTCCACTGACCTAGCTGCTTCCCAAGGGTAGGGGATCCTTGTTCCTCTCTGCGGCCCCAGCCCGGGACAGGGCTCAGGAAAGCGGGTACAGTTCTGACGTATCCTGTGGCACCTTCTTTCTCTGAGGAGGTGCTGGACACCATCCCCGGGGAGGTTCCCTTCTCTTTCCTTAAACTCTGAGGTCGGTACCCTGAAGGGTCTAGCTTCCCTGCATCTGGGTGATTCCCTCCTCAAACTCCCCCTGACTTGTCTCCTCCTTGCACCTTGAATACAAGCTGAGGCTTTGTGGGCTGGATGGTGGTGGGAGTCTGGTGAGGAGCCCTCCTCACAGCCAGGAGGCTGAGACCACCTGCCAGTCCCCGCTGTGCCTACCCTCTGCTCTTCCTCCATTGCTGCCCCTGTGCATGTACGAGCCAGCTCCAGAGGACTGGGGATGGGGTGGCAGGTGGTTTTGCTCTACCTAGACCTCCTCTTTCCCCTTAGCTCTTTCTCCTTTAAGCAAACATTCAAGGGGACACTTACCCTGGGGCAGTTACTTGGCTAGGAGCCTGGGATACAGAAACCAACATCCCAGGTCCTGACTTGGCTGAGCTCATGGGCCGTGGGAGGCAGCACAGAAGAGAAACCGAGGTTGCCAAGGAGGACAGAAGGTCAAACGCGGGTTCACCAGTCACAAGTGTGCAATGCGGGGGTAGTTGGCAGCATGGGACAGACACTGTGCAGACTGTGGCCTGACATGGCCTTCACTGAGAAGGGGAGAGGGCCAAGGACACCTGCACCCTTGACTCAGCACGTCTCTTCCTGAATCATAAAGAAGCACTTCAGGGGTGTGTGGGGCAGATGGTGACCCTGAGCTCAGCATGGTTTGGAAAAGAGTTAGGAGAAATTTGAAGGGGAAAGCCTTCACCAGGTGTGGTGGTGCATGCCTAGTAATCCTAGCAACTCAGTGGGCTGAGGCAGGAAGGTCACAAGTTTGAGAAAACCTCAGTAGTTTAGTGAGATCCTAAGCAACTTAACAAGAACTTGTCTCAAAGTAAAAATAAATAAATAAATAGGCTGGGGATGTAGCTCAGTGGTAAAATGCACTTTACCACTTTTCAATCCCCAGTGCAAAAAAGAATAGACCTTCTTCTTAAAGGATGAGTAGATCCTTGTCAGTAACAAAGCAGGTCCTGTCCCAGGAAGAGATCAGGAGCACACCCAGAAGGGAGGGCAGAGGTCAGCAAGAGCCAGAACTGGAACTGGATTCCTCACCTAGGGCTTTGGGTATATCCTGGGTCAGGGGAGCCAGCAAAGGAGTTAAACCTGGGAGCAACCTCCTCTGCTGTCTCTCTAGAGCTCTCTGACTGCCACCACCTCCCAGCTTTCTGACAAGTAGAGTCATCTGGTCTCATCTCACCCCTCAAGTGCCACCGTGAGTTCCTCAACCTCTTACTGTCCCCTGTAGGACCAGCCAGCGGCCTGCCTCATCCTTCTAAAGTGACATTCCCTTGCAGCTCTCCCTGCTGCAAACCCATCACAGCAGGGCTTCAGTGCATCAGACCCAAACCCCACTGCCCAGGAGTGACAGTCAAAATACCTCACTCTCCAAGTAGCAGGTCAGAGCAGCAGAGCTGAGCCCCCACCTTTTTTTGTTGCTGGATCAAGTGTGGGAAGTTTTAGGGATTCTCTGGGAAGGATCTGGAGCAACGTGGTGGTGGTCGTGGGATTTGTGAGGTTTAGGCAGTCACCATTTACTTGTGGGAGCAGGCATATGGCCACAGGTTGCAATCCCACACAGTCGCCTGACGGCTGCCACACGTGCCCTAGAAAGCTCTTTCCAACAGGGGACAGTACAGACCCTTCTGAGTGAAGCAGAATTCAAGTGAGACTGAACAGACTCAGAAACGGAAGGAACCCTGACTGGTCAGAAATACTCTTCCTTGTTAATGAACAGGACTCTCTTCAAAATCCTGGCCCGTGATGAAACTCGCCTTCAAAGAACTCTGGGGTGTGCAATGGTTTTCCTGCCTGAACTTTTCCACAAACGCTATCAGAGGCCAAGACCTTGGCACTCAGAAATGTGGAAAAATACTTGCTATCATCACAAATCCCACCACCACCACGTGACCAGGAACCGTGGTCACAAAGTGAAGGGCACATGTAAGAAGAGGCTTCAGTCAGGTGGCTGTCCCTTTTGTGCCTGTTGCACGTGGTCCTCTCCGGTAGCAATTGGCCACGCTGGAAAGGAGGAAGACAACAGTAAACACGTGGCTTATCCACAGGCAGCCCTGGCAGTGAGTGTCCCACACGCCCAAATCAAGGAATCAGATGTGGCAGTGACCAAGTTGGAGTTTCTGAAGTTAATGGTCTAGAGCAAATCAATTTTGCTACAAAAGATTCCAGAAAGCAGTATTTATTGAGTACCTACTATGCGCTCAAACACTTTACTGGGGCAAAGACACACACATAGTCCCTACCCTCAAGCTGGGGTCCCCCATGGCACCTGGTGAATGATTACTTGCTTTTCAACAACACTGAAAGATGTAAGGACCTGAAAAGTGATCTATATGAGATCATCTAGAACGTTAAGCCTCACAGCCAAAGTGAGCCAAAGATGACGCTTAATGTCAGTGAGTAATTTTTTAGAAGTACCTTAAAGGTTTTCCATCAACAAATATTTGACTCTAGTCCATCAGTCAATTGGGTATGTGCCCAGTACTGTGAATTTTGCCTACAGAGCAAATGACTCGAAAAAAATCTGTAGGGGCAGGGGGAATGGCTTCCCTCTGCCCTTCTAGTTTCCTTGGCTGAACTACAAATTGAATTGACACAAGACAGATTAACAAGAGGAAAAATCATATTTAATTGCATACATACATACAGGAGTCCCATAAAACACAACTTGGAGAAAGGCCAGATGACTGACGTTGATGAAGGATGGATGAGCTAGGGCTGCAGATGCAGCTCACTAGTAGAGCACCTGCCTAAAGTACATGAAGTCCTGGGTTGAATTCCCAGAACTGCAAAAATTAATTAATTAATAAAATCTTTCTGAGCTTCAGGATGGAATAGAGGTTTGGGACTTCTGGGTGGGGGGTGATCGTTTTTATACTTGCTTGGTGAATAGAGGGAAACTGCAGAGAAAGGGGGTCTGTGGTCCTCAAGAGGAGAAAAAGAGGACTTGATCCCGTCTCTTCCACCTCTGCCCCAGGCCTGGCGAGAGATTCTGGAATCACGGGGGTGGGAAAAGGAACAGCACAGCTGCCAAAGAAGACTGGGCAAGGTGGTTTGGGAGCAGAGCAAGTGAGAAGGCAAGAGATGAGTCTTGCAGAAATATGACAACGCAGAAAAGCTGAGGCAGAGTCTTCAGGGATGGGGGGAACCTGCTTCAGAACGATCAGGACTGGACAACCCCATCTTCCTCTCAAGAACAACTGCAGAGCATAAGGTGCCAGGGCTGAACCAGCCCCTTGTGTAGTCTGCGCTCTATCCACAGGCTCCATCACACATTCAACCAACACCAGGGGAAAAGGTCAAAGACAACTTGCATCGATACTGAGCATGTACAGACTTTTTTCTCTGGTCATTTTTCCTTAAACAATACAGCAGTCATTTACATAACATTTAAATTTTGTTAGGTATGATTTAAAGTATATGGGAATAGACAAGGGTATGCACAGATTCCAAGCAAATACTTCACCATTTTATGTAAGGAACTTGAGTACCTGACGGTTTGGGCATCCTTGAGGGGTCCTGTAACCAGTGCCCCATGGATACGGAGGAAGGACTGTAACAATGACCATCACTGTCACCACAACAAAGAACAACGCTAGTCAGCATGAACTTGTACTTACAGGTTAACTCTTCTCAGTGGTTTACACGAATCATCTCATTTAATGCTCAAAACAACCACTTTACAAAGAAGAAACAGATGCAGAGAGGTTGAGACTGGCCCAGGGTCCCACAGCTGATAAATAGCAGAGCTGGACTGAAATCCAGTTCTTCTGAGATCTACTCCAGATCCTATGTGTGGTTAGCTTTCTTTTGAATGAAAGATTTGGATTTTTTTTTTTTTTTTTTGTACTTAACCCTGGGATGCTTAACCACTGAGCCAAATCCTCAGCTCTTTTTACTTTTTATTTTGAGACAGGGTCTTGCTAAGATGCTTAGGTCCTTGCCAAATTGTTGAGGCTTGCCTCAAACTTGCAGTGCTCATGCCTCAGCTTCCATGGTCACTGGGATTGCAGGCATGTGCCACCGTACCTGGCTGAATATTTTTACATAGCACAGAAACTGTTCTGAGTTGCTGCTGCAATGACCATAAACTACTCTTGTAAATTACTTCTCTTTTATAAAATTGATCAAAGTATGCGATGATCAAATCCACTTCAAAGTCCTTTTGGCAACTTACAGTAATTATGTGACGATGTACTTCACCATCTAAATAGCTGGTAATTTTGAAATATTTGTGAGCAGATTTAAAGGATTATTAAAAATCAAGCTTATCTTCTCTCTTCTTCATACAAGAAAGGGTGTGGGGATCAATAGAGCAGAAATTAAATAAAGATGTCTTGGAGTAATCATGGATGCCTCTGGACTCCTAGATTTTTTTTTTTTATCCATGTCTCTGAAATACCTCTCACCCTTTCCCTTCCCATCTGCCACTGTCACCACACCCCCACTCAGCCTCCTCACTCTCCAGGAGTCTTCTGCACTTACTTCTGATCCCAGGACCTCCAACCTAGCCTTCCCAATGTAGCCAGAGGATCCTTCTAAAAAGATGACATGGAGTTGCTCTCTTGCTTTAAAAGAATCCAATCAGAGACACTGGATGGTGGTCACCACAGACTGGGGGAATGGAGGAACGGGGAGCTAGTGTTTAAGAGAGAAATAAAAGCCAGTTTAGGACAATGAAAAAATTCTGGAGGTGGTTGGGGGTAACAGGGCACAATGAACATGCACTTAATACCACTGCACTGTGCGCATAAATGTGGCCAAAATGGTAAATTTTATGTTATATAAATTGACTACAATAAAAAATAAAAAGAGGGGCTAGGAAGGTAGCTCAGTGGTAAAGAGCTCACCTAGCGTGCATGAGGCCCCGAGTTCCATCCCCAGCATGGCGATCAATCAATCTATCAATAGAATTCAATGATTCCTAATATTTTCAGAATACAGTGTCCATCCTCAGGGAGTAAGTCAAGGTTCCTCAGAATGTTATGCCAATCTTCATTAGCACCTGTCTCCCACTTCCCTGCCTCCCACCATATTCTGACCTCTCAGTAGCCCATTACCCGTGATTCCTGACACTCCCTTATCTTTGTGTTTGCTGTTGCTTCTTTCTGGATGCATCTTCCTCTCCTATCAATGGCTAAGAACATCTTAATATTAAAGCCCAGTTAAACCACATCACTCCTGCAAAAACCCTCACACTTTCATGCACCTGGTAGTGGGTGTGACCTTCTCTAAGATATGGGCCATGTCTTTGTCTCCTTGTTCTCCCCAAGGCCTAGCAGACGCCAGTAACTGTTTAATGAATAAGATTTTGTCTTCATCCCAGAGGAGCTTGACAAGACCAACCTAAGGGATGCAATTCATTTTTAAATGTAGCGCAATCCACAGGTAGAGGAGCATCTTCAATAGGGAGATCTTCTAGAATCTCGAAGGAGGCCAAGTCCAAGCTGGCAAAATGCCTAAAGATGGGGAATTAATGATGACAAAGCTCTCCCCACTTTTTCCAGAAAGAGAAATGAGATCCAGGCTACCATTTTTCCCAGGCTCCTACTTTTGTCTCCCCTCCATGATTTTTGTTTTCTTTGCTATGCAGAGCAGAAAACCCAATTATAAAATTGCAGGGGATATGTGCTATTTTCTGGGGGCTCTACCTCTGAAGCCCCATCTTTTGTTGGAGAAATCCCCACTTTCCGTACCTTCATGGGAGAGAGAGCCCACTTCCTCTTAGGAAGATGTACATTCCATGTACTTCCTTTCCCAGCCTAGCTAGGAACTAGGTATGGCCAATGGCCTGATACCACACCAGGATTTTGAATCTAGAGTGAATGACCTCAAGAAGCAGGGATTGTAGAGAATTCTTTCTCAGGGTGGTGACAAGGCTAGTGTCATGGATCTCAATGAGGATGGAGCTAATGGCAGGGTCTAGAGTACAGTGCCTAGTACTCATGGACTCAGGGCAGTGTGGTCTATTGTCAGCTGTCAGGGGCAGAAGCAACAGGGATCTCTCTGGGCAAGGTCTAAGGGTGGCTTTGATCATAGATCCAGCTAAATACCGTCATAAGATCTGTTCATTCTCTCTCATACTATGGATGTGGTTCATCGGCCTTCCTCACCATCAGTAAGAAGTAACAGTCTTACATTTAAGTTAAGTAGAGTAAGTTTTTGTAACTTACAAATGAAGTTTTGTTTTGATAGAACTCAGGACTTTGCAAGTGCTAGGCAAGAACTCTACTATGGAGCTACTCCCACAGCTCTCAAGATTCTGATATAGTAACTAATGTAGACCAAACTAGGTCCCTGGTCTACCTAAGGATGCATTTGTGAGCACCTCATAGGTACTCAGCAGTGTTTTAAAAAATCCAACCGATGTACCTCAATGTGCTTTTTTAATGGAGGCTCTAAAGACCATGGAGCGATGACCTCATCTCGGTTGGCCAGACCTCTGAGAGTCCCAGGCCGAGCTTTCACACCATTCTCCAATCCCCAGCCCTTGCAGGGCTGCCGTGTGGCAGCTACAACTTCCGGCTGTAGGGAGCCAAGACTGCCTGCCTTAGCCTGGTGAGCTGAGTTCTCATTTCACTGACTTTCTGTATTTTTCTTCTCCCTTAATCTCTCTCATTTTGTCTCATGGCTCAAGAAGGGACAAGTTGCTGCCTTTTCCCTTTATTTTAGGAAGTTTGTGTGACAGCTGTAGCAGCTGCTGCTGCTGGATTCTGTTTGAACACATTCCAGCAATTCGCCCGCTGTATGATCCTTCAAAGTGACACTGGTTTCATCAGTCTGGCGATGGCATATCTGTTTCAGAACCAGGGGCAGGGAGAGTGGCTGGCGATCATTTGCTCATTAACATTGATTATAGCAATCACTGTCCCCAGGCAGGGAGAGCAGCTCGTGGCATATCAATGGCTGAGCAGGGTGGGGACATCTCCTTTCTTTCAGGGGCAGCTTTGGACAGAACAAGCTGTATTTTGTTTGCATATTCAGGGCCCCCAAATGTCTAACCTGAGTTTACTCTGGTTAAAGGAAATTCAAAAATCACCCAAATAAATCAGGGGTAACTATTCACAATCAAAAGGATTCTTTCCTCTGCACAAGGCTCTTCACTGAGCTCTCTTATTGCCAGACCTCATGGGGCAGTTGGGAGTTTGTTTATTGAGCTGAATGTGACTAAGGGGAAGGAGGGAGGTCAGGGGCTGCCTGCATCTTCCGGCCCCTCCCAGCTAGAGTCACGGGTGCCTCCAGCTGTGGGCTGGACCCCAGCCAGAGCCTGGAGCCATCCTGAGCAGCAGCTCAGCTCACCCTGTCCTTTGGGCGCTCTGAGCTGACCCACCACTCCTTCCAGGCTTTATTAACCCTTCCATTCACTCACCCCTTTCCTGGCATCCAGTGTACCCACCAAGCTTAGTGCGAAGCACAGGGGCTACGTGTAGACAGATCACTCACCCTATGGTGCCTTCTGCCAGTGGGCAAGTGGACCAGGAGAAGTGATATCAAGTGACCACATGCTTAGGGAACATAGCCAGGGGGCTCAGGCAGCTGGGAGAGACAAGAGCTCACAGAAACCCTGAGGGGTCTCATTTCTACTACGACTTGAGAGGTGAGCAGGTGGCCAGGTGAAGATGTGAGGAAAGAAGGCAATCCCACAGAGGCTGAAGCACAGGAGGAGGGGAGGAGTTGAGTGAAGCGAGAGTGTTAACCAACCTCGCCTCCTCAAACCTTCAGAACACCCCTGGGGGAAGTCCCAATATTTTGACCGTCCCAGCATACAAATGGCAAAACTGAGGCATAGAGCAGTCAACTAGCCTGCCCAAGATCACATATCTAAAGAGCAGTGGGTGCACCCCAGCCATCTGGCTCCCAAGTCTGCCGACACGCGGGGTTGCAGCTGAACGACACAGAAGGGTTTGAGCAGCAAAGAAACATGGGGGTTTTAACAAGGGCTCCCCTGCAGAAGGGGTTGGTGGGCAGAGCAGCCAGCATCTGCATGTGCTAAAAGCACGTAGAAGAGGTTCCTCCTCTAGCCCTCTGGACCTCATTCCCTGGGTGGTCTGCATTTCCACATTTCATCCAGAGTCACATTCTTTGGACAGGGCCAAACCCCACTCCAGCACAAGGAGGAGCGCTGGAGCTTCCTCCCCTTCCGCAGGCGCTCTTGGGGCAGCGAGAAGGATGGACACGCAGACTTCCTCCACCTCTGCTGCACTCCTGTCTTCTATAGAGGTCCCCTTCACTCTGAAGCCATCTGACGCCTGAAATCTCTGCAGTGGCCCCAGCCCACACTCAAGTCTCCCTTCTCTCAACTCCCATAGCACTTATTGTGAGAAGCACACAATCAACTCCTGTGTGCATTGTTCTCTAGCTGTTTTGTATTCATTCATCCATTTGACTATCCTGAATTGTCTGGAGATGAGTCATAATTTGGAAGATGGTTGAAGGTTTATTGCGTTATATGCCAAACTTAAAAAAAAAAAAACCTCCACACTCAGGACATTAAAAATACATCTTTCTTGCCATTTGCTGTGTCTACTCTTGCCTTCTCCTTATGCACCTCCCCACCATGCATTGAAAAATTGAGGAAATCAAGGACTTTCTGCTCATAGTCAGGCAAAAGGATGCTGGATTTGTCAAGATCAAGAAAAATAAAGATAATGGGATGTTTCAGGTTTGATGTAGCAGATACCTTTAAGCCTTGGTCATCACAGACAAGGGGAAGGCAGGGAAACTTAGGCAATTCCTCCCAGGTTTTGACAGTGGATGAGCCAAAATAACCTGAAACTGATTTGAACTATATTAAAATTTTACAAATTAAAAAGAAAACATATGTACCTAGTCCTGACTAAGACATACAGGCCATGTGTCCCTACATTAATTGGCCCTGTGTTCCTGGGTTTTTTCATCAGCCCTTTATAGGTTTGTTGCCACACCCTGACCACTGATTGCTTTACACAGGCCATGGAAGTGTCTGGATCCTAGGTCAGTCCATGGAACAGGCCTGGGCTGGCCCCAAGGCCTCAGCTCTTCCTCTGCTTGGAATCATCTGCCAAGAAATGGAGTGGATTTCAGAGCACTCCTGTAAGTAATTCTGCTTGTACCTTACCAGTAGCCACTTCTGGACTGCTATGGGCTGCACACCAGGCGATTGAGTATACAGAATTGCAAAGGGTGGGCCCTTACTTGCCCTTCCCTGACCTCTAGGTTAGGTGCACCACTCTGTGCTCTCTGCCAAGCTCCTCGTAGGCACAGACAGTCTTAATCATTATGGAATTCCAGCTCCGAGGACAGCATCTAGTACAAGGTAGACCCCTGTGTATTTTGTTGAATGGATTAATGGGAAATGGACTCTGAGTTGGGGTTGAAGAGTGCTCAAGTACACACGCGAGAGCATCACTGCAGGAACTTTGTGACTCTTTCAGATGCTTCCTCTGGGATCTTCTGTGCCAGCTTTAAGGTCCTCAGTATGCACCTCAAAGCAGGTACAACCTTGTGTTTACTGTATCTGCTGCTTCACCACAACAGCATCCTGGTGACTTTGGATGTGGTTGTGCATATAGTAAGCGTACAATGTCTTCCTTCTCTGTAACTGGATATGCCACCCCTTTATGGTCTGGACTCGCTCTCAGAACAATCTTTTGCTGAAAGCCAGGAATTTACGAGGGACATGGAGATGAGATGTAATTTTGCCTACTGGAAAAACAGTCCGATGGGGGAAGGTGGGTGAGGATGGGAGAGAAACATGTAAACAATCAAAGGGGGACATGGAGGCCCCTCTCTAGCTGCAGATACGTTGAGCATGAAAACAGTTTCCATATGAAAATAAAATCAGCCGCTGACTCACCAGCAGATATATACTTAGCCACCCATTAGCCTCAAATAACTAAACATTGCTCCCAGGCCAGCAAACACTGGAGAGCCTGTCCTCCCTTGCAGCTCAGAGTCCTGCTTGTTGTAATAGACATTGAAATCAGACCTGTTTCTGAATCTTCACTCTAAAGTTTACTAATCGGGTAGGTCATTTAACCTCTTTGAGCTTTGGTTGAAGCAGTCATACTGTGGGGTAGTTCTGAGCTTTTGAGAGGGCATCAGCAAGAAGAAATCAAAAAAGAAAACACTTTACCTCAAAAAGCACATGGTCTGGACAGGGAGGAGAGAAGCTGATAGTGTCTGTTCATTTAAAATTATGAAAAGTTCTCCATATCATTTGTAAGTGATATTAGGGTTTTCCAGAGAAATGGAATCAATAGAACGTGTGTATGTGTGTGTGTGTATAGGTCCATAACTTGAAAACACACACACACACACTCACGCGCGCGTGCGCACACACACACACGCATATATATGCCACAGTCTGGTGGCTCCCAGCATATATATATCTATATATATAGATATATAGATATACTGGCTTATAGGCAGTTATGGAGGCTGGCAATTCCAAGTCCAAATCTAAAATCTGGGGCTGGGGATGTGGCTCAAGCGGTAGCACGCTCGCCTGGCATGCGTGCGGCCCGGGTTCGATCCTCAGCACCACATACAAACAAAGATGTTGTGTCCGCCGATAACTAAAAAATAAATATTGAAAAAATTCTCTCTCTCTCTCTCTCTCTCTCTCAAATAAATAAATAAATAAATAAAAAGACATTTGTTAAACAAACAAACAAACAAACAAAAACAAATCTAAAATCTGGGCCAACAGGATGGAGAGCCAGGAGAGGAGATACTCCGGTTGGGGACAAAGTCATCTGCTGTAGAACCATGGAGAATCTAGGCTGGGAATGAAGACTGAAGCAGTCTGCAAGAGCATCCCTTCTTACTCAAAGAAGGCTGGTCTTTTTGTGCTATTTAGGCCTTTGATTAATTTGATGAGGCCCCCCCCCAGCTTTACAGAGATTAATTTGCTTACTCAAAATCCACTGATTTCAATGTTAATTTCATTCAAATATACCTTCACGGAAACATCCAGAATAATGTTTGATCAAATGTCAGGTACCATGTTGCAACCAAGATGACACACGAACTTAACCATCACATTGAACAAAACTGGGAATATGATCAGGCTCTCTAGATTTCCCCACCTGTCTCTGACCCTGTGGGATCTCCTTTAGCAACCCAGGGGAGGAGGGGAGTGGAGGCAGCTCTGCCTGCCCACTGACAGAAGCACTGCTAGTAATTATGTGGGAAACTTGGGTGAAAAGTCCCATAGAATGTTTGTCAGTGAACAGCTGCCACATAGCAGAAGAGGAAGAAATTTCTCTCTGATGATGCTGAGCAAATAAACCACTGAAACAATTTATGAGAGTACATTCAACCAGGAGGACCCATCCATTTCGAAATGTACACTGAATGTAGTCATTCTGCGGGCCATTAACTGCACTAATTACAACAATGATTCAAAAGATGAGCTTTCACTACCATTTTGTAAGGCTCCAAGGCTCCTGGCAGCAGGATGGGCATCTCTTCAGCCCCAAGCAGACAGAAAGGAGGCGGAAACCCACCGTTACTGGACACTTGCTATCACTTGGCATTCTCCTATGATAGCCTATTTACCCTCCACAACAACCCTTTGAGCTAGTGATTCTTTTCACAGGTTATAGGTTAGGAAACTGAGGATCAGAGACAATTGAGTGTCCAAAATCAATTCACAATAAATAGAAGGCCTGGATTTAGGATCCTCTGGCCCGAAGTTTAACACGATCCCCCTTATCCAGCAGTTTCTTCTTACCAGGTAATTTAGAAAAAATAACAAACACTTCAAATAAATAAGGCAGTAACTTCTTAATACTTTCTTTGTTAGCTCTCTGTTCCTAAGTTCTTCCAGCTCATTAGGTGTGATGCTTAACACGCTTCATATTTATTAGGATGCAAATCTCAGAGGACAGAGACTAGTCTGATTCTTTTTAGAACTCCTGGAAAGAAATACCATCAGACACCCACAACAGCAGTTCAAGGATGGGATTTGGCATTCATATCACAAGGGTGCCAATTACCCAGGTTCGGCTGCTCATTAGCCATGTATATGATTCTTGTATATGATTTTGTATATGATTCTTGATCATCCTGTGCCTCAGTTTCCTTGTCTGTGAAATGTAGATGGTGATCTTATTAGTATCTACTTTGTATTGGCATTAAGTAGATTGAATGAGTTAATCCTTGAGACGGACTTAAAATAGTGCATGACACATGTAATTGATTACTCAATAAATGTTAGCTTTTCTATGTCCAGGGACTTCAAGAGCCTTATTTTGCTCTAACCTGAATTCTTTCAGGCACAGAAGGCTTTCGAAATGCTGAAGGTCCCTTTGGGCCCTGAGAAATGCAATTTCACAGTACGTCATTGTTTCAAAGCCATTTCACCCATAATTCCAGATGATCATAATTTATATAAGTTGGTGTTCAATGAATATTTGATTGGGTGAAAGCAAAAATTTTATTGATGGGTATATAGAGAAGCAAAAATCTTGACCAAGTTCACCTGGGGAGATGTCAGCAGAGCCCAGACTTTCTGAGAAGAAATTTAGTGTGTGTGCCCCTTCTGGGTACCCCTCACTACTGGCCACTGAGGTTCAACCCCTGAAAACTCCCTCAAGGAGCTCCCCCAATCATCTCCACTAGTGTCTCCCCTTGTCTGGGGCTGTCTTTTATTTCAGGAATCTCGAAATTCACTGGTCATACAAGAAAGCATTTTATCTGACCTTCCACACGCAAATTCTTTCCATTGGGATTTCTCTGTGTCCAGCTCCACCCCAGCCCACAGGGCCATAAATGCTCAAGTGTCTGCAGCCCAGCACCAGGGATTCCAGAAATAACAGCAGGCCCTCCATTAGAATGCTGGAACATAGTAAGGCATTTCTGCCTTAAGAGCTGGCCTTTTCCAACTAGGCTTCTCCTGTCCATCAAAGCACAAAGCAACCTTTACAAGTGGACAGGGAGGGGTAGCTGGGAGGGAGTCTGAATTTCTGGAAAGTCTGCACCTTTCCTTCCATCTGTCTGTACTCTCAGATCTTCCATTCTAGAGAGTCTCCAGGTCTGTTTCTGTCCACTTGGAATTCAAATTCTTTCGTGTCAGTGGCATTCCTTGCCTTTCTATGACCCATCCTCCCTTGGATATTCTGGAATAGGAAATCACAGCAGCATGAACCCAAATGGCAAATTTCATCATACAATCAGCAGGACAGCCACTTTACTTGGAAGTTGGGGGACTGGAGAAGTGCCAGAAGAGAATAGCTTAAAAGGAAAGGAAAATACTAGCCATGGCCCTAAATGCAAGTCATCTGGGGTGAGCAATCTCATTTCAGAAAGAAAATCACAAGTCAATGCCCAGGGAGAGAATATTAGTTTTACAAGTGTCCTCTCAAAAACAATATCAGGGAAAAAACAAAAACTGTGTGCTCACTGTTCACAGATACGTGAAAACACACACACAGGTATGTATTATAAATAGATGGACAGATGCACAATCTGGAAAGGTAGGAAAGAAATGTAAAAATTACTTTTGAGCATGGATAGTTGTGTTTTTTTCCCCCCAAATGTGCTTAATGTCATTTCGCATTTTAAAGAAAATCACGATACCTGGCATTGTCAGCCATAAAAACTGGCCTGAATCTTCTACAAGGGAATTACTGGTTTCTGGTATCTGTCTGGAAACTTTAATTTATCATGTAAAAGCCATACTTAAGCCACTTTCTCCAGGGATTAATTGCTCTTTAATGGAGTTGGGATTATTTCTAATTTGCAGCTCTAACAGCAACGTCATTAAAGGCTGCTTTTAGCCTATTGAGCTCCAAACCATTGTCACGTATGCGAAGGTGGAGGAAAGAAAGGCGCTTGTGCAACACAACGGCCGATTAGGTCACCCTCCGAGGCCAACCGGAGCCGCAGCTGCAGAAGCCGTCCAGCTGCCGCGCACTATCTGCAGTGGCCCCCACATCAGGAGACGCGGCGGACGCCGCGGAGGTCGTGTGCGCCTCTGGGTCTCTTGCCGCACCCAGAAGTGCCGGGATGGCGGGGAGGATGAGGGGAGTTGGTAACAGCATCGCCATGGCAACAGTGACGTCCTTTTACCCTGGATCTAATTGGAGGAAACCCCGTGGCCGAAGCCGCAGCCTGCCGGCCAACCCAACTTGCCCAGGCCGACCCACCCTCCTAGCCTCCGCTTCCCCTCCCGCTCCGCCCCTGGCGCCCCTTCCGCGCGCTCGGTCCTCATTGGTCAAGGACGGGGCGGGAGGTGGGACTCCCGGGGAGTCGCGGCACTCCATTGGACGGTAGCCTGTGCCTCGGCTCCGGGCTAGGCTGAGACGGGAGGGTCCCCTGCTAAAGCCAAAAGCAGATCAAAGTGGTGGGACTCGCGTCGCGGCCGCGGAGACGAGAAGGTGAGCGTTAGGGGTGGCCGCGGGCATCCTCTGGCCGCTCAGGGCCTGAGGACTGGGCAGGGGCGCAGCACTCGGGAGCAGCCGGCGCCCGCCGCTCGCCTCGGGGTTCGCTCCCGGCGGGAAGGTGCGGGGCCAACGGCCGCTTCCATTTT
>NW_025999977.1:54497086-54502467 GCF_001458135.2 Marmota marmota marmota
CCGGCGCCGCCCCGCCCCTCGCAGCTCTCGAGGAGGAGGACTCCCGGTCAGGGTCGGCGCTCGCCCTCGCTCGCCTCGCCCCCGGCCTCGGCCCCCGCGCCATGGAGAAGACCGAGCTGATCCAGAAGGCCAAGCTGGCCGAGCAGGCCGAGCGCTACGACGACATGGCCACCTGCATGAAGGCCGTGACCGAGCAGGGCGCCGAGCTGTCCAACGAGGAGCGCAACCTGCTCTCGGTGGCCTACAAGAACGTGGTCGGGGGCCGCAGGTCCGCCTGGAGGGTCATCTCGAGCATCGAGCAGAAGACCGACACCTCCGACAAGAAGTTGCAGCTGATTAAGGACTATCGGGAGAAAGTGGAGTCGGAGCTGAGGTCCATCTGCACCACGGTCCTGGTGAGTCGCGCTGCTCGGCGCCCAGAAGGGGCGGCGGGAGCCGGGACGCCTTTTGTGTGAGGCTCTTGGCTGAGGGTTTCGTGGGCACCGGGTGCCCGAGTCCGCCTTGTCGCGGGCTTGCGAAGGAGAGCCCTGGCCACCTTGGTAGGTTATTTCAGTGCTTGGACTCACGAAGCCCTTTCCAGGTAAGTCTTTTCCCAGGTGCCCGGTTGCCAAAACTTTGAACCGTCGAGTAGTTCTGCACAGACTGAGTCGGCTTTGACTTTTCGGGGGAGACTGCTCCTGGGATCTGTGAGTCCTTTAGATGTATTTGATCGTCAGCAGCCTTCAGATAGTTGAACGAAGGCCCCGGGATCTTTTTGATAAAGACTCCAGTAGGTTTTCCTCTCAAACCTAGCGATGGAAAGAAAATCTAAGCAGATAGTTCATTTTTCCAGTAAGAGTATCTGTTGAGCTTCTCTCCTACTAAGAATGGAGGTGGGGGGAGCGTAAATGTGGAAAGGGCACAGCCAGATATAAAGAGCAAAATGTCCTGGCCACTTTCAGTATTTAATGACATTTCTCTAATGTATTGAAATGAATTCATTTCTGGTGTGGAGCAGGCAAGGAAAGCTTTCCAGGTTTTGAACTGACCAGTCTTAGCCAGGGTAACTGTTGGGTGGAGTAGGTGGCTGCTGTGATTCACCCTTATTATATATTTTTAGCTTTGTCATTGCACAGATCTTTTGATCAGTCATTTAAGTTTTTAAAATTTGCCAGCACTCCATTCTGTAATATAAGTTAAATGTTTTAATCATCGGTTACTTCTATGAATACAGTATGAAATACCTTATACAAAACTGGTCTTTCTTTAAATGCCACCTTTACAAGACACCTATTGATTTTTTAATGTTTATTCCAATTGTATTTTAGGTGGGCTTTGAAAGACAAGCATGCTAGATTGGTGTTTTTTAAAAGAGAATAGAAAAAAATTTTTTTCCCAACCTTCTCTCCTTCATCAAATCAGACTGGTGCTTTTCTTCACCTTGTAAAAAAACTTCTTTAATCTACCTGTTTTTCTAAGACAGATATAGGTGACCCAAACCTAATCATGGCTGATGGAAATAGCTGGCAAAGGGGCAAAAAGGCAATGCAGAGAGTGTACTAAAGTGGAGAAAACTTTATTTAGATTATTTGCTATGTGAAGGCAAGATTTAGCTTCAGTCCTGGCTTGGCATAGGGGAGGGACTTTCCTCGTTGAACTTGGGCACTCAACCACTGAGCCACATCCCCGGCCCTATTTTGTATTTTAGAGGCAGGGCCTTTCTGAGTTGCTTAGCAACCTCACCATTGCTGAGGCTGGCTTTGAACTTGCAATCATCCTGCCTCAGCCTCCCAAACTGCTGGGATTACAGGTGGGGCGATGGCGCCCTGCTGAGGAGGCACTTTTAAAAGCTCTTCTATCCAAATTGCTTTTATTCAAGAAATTTGTGATCTTGAAGATGATGAGACCTCAATGGCATTAGTTATTGACAGCATTATCTATTGTCAAGAGAAATCTCAAGAATCTCTTATACTGACAGTGATTTCTAGGTATGTATTGCTTTTGAACATTCTCAAAAGCGTAGTTCAGTTGCTTTTCTATTATTAGTTTGAGATTTGTTAGTTACCCTGTGTGATTCAGAATTATAGTTTCCCTGTTTGCTAGCAAGTTTACTCTGAGCCAAAGGGATATTCCTTTTATTTTGTGGCTCTTATAAATTTTGGTTTTTATGATGGCCTAAGTCAGTGGTGGAGAGTTTTGCTTCATTATGTTGTTTGAGGGACCAGGTATATTAGAATAGACCTTTCATGAAGATCATTTTAATAAGAGAACCTCTGAAATTAGGACAGGTTTTTTTTTTTTTTTTTTTTTAATACCAAGAGGAAATAGAAGAGGTTAACTTGATTAATCTGAGACACTGATGCATAAATTAAATATATTCTTAGTAAAATGGCTTATGAAACTTATTTTGGTTTGATGGCCAACCTATTTAAAAAATCACAGAAAAGCACATCTTCAGGTTGACAACTATATGTGAGAGCTCACTGTGTGAAAGGCATTGTACCAGGCAGTGTAGGGAAGAACAAAGCAGAGAACCATAGATTTTTGCATATGAAAAATGCATGAATGTGAATTATATAGGATAATTCCCATAAAATGGTTCTAAACAAAATGCTGTGTAAAGTGTAAAGAAAACAGAAACCTCAGAAAAAGCTTCACAGAGATAGTGGCTTTGGGGTAAGCATTGAGGGAAGAGGTTTGGGAAGGGCTGTAAATATTCTAGGCAGAAGGAATATTCACCATGGTGCTTGTTCAAGGGAAGGCTTTCATTGTGACTGGAGTAGGGTCTGAAGAACATGGCAGAAAAAAAACAGAGGAGAGTAGGAACCATAATTTATAAGAGAAGGTTAAAGTGAGGTTTTCCTCATTTAACTGGCAGAGGGGAGATGTTAAAGATTTCCTGAATGGTGTACATGTGGCAGCATCAAGAATTCATGGCATATTATTGGATCTCACAGACAAGGAAGTGATAGACAAATGAACAAGAGTCTTAAGATTGATAACAATTTCTGTATTTATTTGTTTGCAGTGCTGGGGACCAAACTTGGCCTTGCTCATGCTAGGCAAGTGCTGTACCACTGAGCTACATCTCCAGCCTTAATGCTTTTTTTAAGAATTTGACAGAATCTGTTGAAATAATGAGGAAAGAAGAGTGAAGCCTAAAGTTTCTGAATGTGCATGCTGAAATGGGATTTTCTTTATTCCTTTGGTGAATAGGAAGGAGAATTTGGTGTGAAGGAAGTAGGTGAGACTGACATGGTTGTAGAAGATTAGATAAAGAGTAACATGAAGGAACCAGCTACATTTTTGATCCAGAATAGCAGAGATTCTGAGCCTCTTCTTTTCCTTTCATAGAGTAAGTTGGAGGTGGAAATTCTTTTGATCATTTATTCAAAATGCACAATGTGTACGACCCTCAGCCCATTTAATAATCACTATATTGAGAAGGTTATTAATGAACTGTGAAATCAGAAAAAAAATATTAAAAACAAATGAGTACTATAAAGAGCAGAGGAAATTAAGAGGGTCAGAGTGGCCAAAACCAGGTTCTTAGTGGAGATCTGAGAGAAATTATCAGATTATCTCTGTTACTGTCATTTGTTCACCAGGATTGGGATAGAATATCTAGATCTTTTCCAATCCTTATATTTGGGGGCTAGGTAAAGTTAAATAGACCTGGTCATTCTACCTGTACTCCTGACTTTCTACCTGTAGTAAAGTCCAAGTTGAAGAACATGTCAAGGATAAATGAAATATTGAAAAACTAGTGACTAGTGAAATGATTTCAGAAGGAAGTAATGCAGAAGTCATTAGTGATCTTAATGTTGGGAATTATTAAGAACTTGGATGTGAAGTAAGGGCAGATCAGAGAAATCAAAGGTTTCATAAAGCCCCTGTGGAACAAAATCTAACATTTACAAAGTTCATGACCTGAGAATAAGAACCAGACTTTTAGTGTATATACAAGATATAGTTTTTGTCTCAAACATCACTGTATTATCCTTTCCTATAGACTAATTTCAGTAGTCTGCTTCAGTATAATGCAGTTTCAAAAATTGAATTTTCTCTCTCTTTTTTTTTTTTAATTAGAATCACTTAAAATAGCATATAGAGAATTTCTTAAAAGTCTGTGTGGTTGTGTAACAGCTCTGTAACCTTATTTTAGTAATTTGTTTAAATTTAATTGTGTTCGAAATTAAATTAATCTCTTTTAATGAAAATGTGACTCCTATGCTGGTCATTATTTTGGAGTGAGATTGATGTGATGTAGTTAAATTTTAATGTGATTTTGTTGGCATAATGGGAAAAGTGTGAGGTCTGGAATCAGTTTTTTAAATTATTTCTACATCACCTTACAGTTTGGTGAGTACTGGCAAGTTTCCTCATCTCTCAGCCTTTCTTTTCTTCTTAAATTGGTGATAGTGATGCCTGTCTTTATAGGGTTGTAGTTAGAATAATAGCTAATAATTAATGTATATTGGGCATTTACTACCTACTGCACATTTTTTTATGCACTGTACATACTTATTCTGCTTCCAGAATTAGATTGATAAGTATTACTATTTTTAAATTGAGGGAACTGAGAGGCATAAGGAAGTTAGTACCTTGGTCAAGCTAGTAAGTAGTAAGTAGTAAAGTATTTGAATCTAAGTGTGATCCCAGATGAAATGAAATAAAACAAAGCAACCCTTTAAGGTACATGGTAGCTGACTTAAGACTACAGTATGAGTCTTGGGGGGTAATTTATGTTTTTCAATAAATAGAAAACATTAAGGTTTATAACTTAGGAGGAAAGAAAGATAGATCTTTGGACTAAATGCTCAGTCTCTATAATACTGAGGACTTCCTTATTTATTTATAAGGATATTGCAATAAGATTTAAAAGCTTTTAAAAGGCTTTTGGGTGTGTTACCCTTAGATTGTAAGCTTATTTGAAGCTGAGAGTTGTGTGTGGTTTTTGTTTGTTTTTTAATAAAAAGTAAAACGAGGTGGGTGTGGTGAAACCCTAGCTACTTGGGATAGTGAGGCAGAAGGGCTATATGATCGAGAACAGCCCGGGCAGGGCAACTTTGTGAGACCTTGTCTCAAAATAAAATAAAAAGTTCTGGGGAAATAACTCAGTGGTAGAGCACTTGCCTAGCATGCTGGAGGTCCTGGCACCAAAACTGGAACAGAAAGTAAAGTAGAATGGAATATTCTAAGTGTAAGCCTAGATCAGTATTTCTCAATCATGATATTTTGCCCACTCTCCTTCCCCTAGGAAACTTTTTGCCACATCTGTAGACATTTTTTGGTTGAAGTGAGAAGAATGCTGAGCATGTGTGCTACTGACATTTTGTGGGTAGAGGCCTGAATGCTGCTAAGCATCATAAAAGGCACAAGATCCCATCCCCTCCCCCCCC
>NW_025999977.1:54502492-54546345 GCF_001458135.2 Marmota marmota marmota
CACACACACACACATACACGCTGCCCCAACAGTTATCTCCCCCAATGCCAATAAATACCAAAATTGAGAAGCAATTGGGTTAAAATGAACTCTAATAAGTTGTACTGAATGCGTGCCTGTCCCTTGGGGTTCTATTAATGTATTGGCATCTTACCTGAACTATATTTGTCTAGACTTGTTACTTTCTCCCTTGTCAATACTGTGTGCGGGTATCTATAGTTCACCTTGCTGAAATATACTTAGTGAGTCCTATATTTTCCAAGTGCCACTTGATGAGTACCTCTGAAAGCCCTGAAACTTGTTCTTTTAAAAACTTGGCCCAGCAGCTTGTGAGGCTGAGAGGTAGGAGGATCACAAGTTCAAAACCAGCCTTAGCAACTTAGCAAGGCCCAAAGCAACTCAGTGAGACCCTGTCTCTAAATAAAATTAAAAAAGAGGACAGGGATGTCGCTTAGTGGTTAAGTGCCCCTGGGGTTCAGTCCCCCGTACCAAAAAAAGAAAAAAACTTGGCACAGAGAGAAAAGACCAACTGAAATCTTTTTAGGAAAATTAATGAACTGCAACTATTCTGCTCCCTTCATAACACCCACTAATAGTGTGGCATATGTGGTCTACACATTTAACCCTGTGGTCTGTTTATTTGCATGTTCTATAATTTTACTAAATTACTAATACTCTATTGAAATTTAGGTTTTAAACAACTTTCTCCATTATAAGCAACACTGGGAACAACATCCTTTTTGCATGCTTTATGTTAGGATTTACTTGTAAAATTCTCAGTGAAATTTCCATATTAAAAGGTTTGCATTTCCCTAAAAAGCCCTCTGAAAAGATTGTGAGTTTACACTGTCAGCAGCAGTGGTTGAGAATGGTCATTTCTCTTTACCCCTTCTCAAGCACAGGTAGGTAGTAAGGATAACAAAAATCTAGTTACCGAAAGCATCAAACTGTTGCCTCCATGTTTAGCATCCGATGTAATGAGGACTACCTTGTTTCTCACAGAGGGCTAGTTATCACAACTAACTTTCACCTCATGTAGTTCCACTTATAAAATGATACCATAATTTTGTAGTAGAAATAAAGTGACAGTTAATAATTTTAAAAAATGATACCATAGCATGGGATTTGTTAGTTCATAGTGTTTACCAGTTGGGAAAATCTTGATTATGTATGATGTTCTTTTATGATATTTATCATTAAGATCAGTTTTTACATTTAGCAAAGTGACAACAGAAAATATCTTTGAGTTGGCACTGTTGAGTTTTATCTATCACTTCAGAATAATGAGAGGTAGGGATGAAGTGGGAATTCTTTGTATTATTCTCTTTTTCTATATTTTTAAGCTTTACTATAATAAAAGAGGTGGGTTCCCTCCCCTAGATGTTTACATAAGATAGATGAACACATAAGTCTAGAAAAAGGCCTGTTCAAGAATATCCAGCCAGGTGCAATGGCACCTGTAATGTGCACCTGTAATCCCAGCGGCTTAGAAGGCTGAGGCAGGCATGTCACTAGTTCAAACCCAGTCTCAGCAACTTAGTGAGGCACTTAGCAACTCAGCAAGACCTTGTCTCTAATAAAATATTAAAAAGGGGGGCTGGGGATGTGTCTCAGTGGTTAGGCACTCCTTGATTCAATCCCCAGTATATATATATATATATAATCTCCATAGCAGCTGTATTCTAAGAGCAGAAAACTGAAACATTCCAATAATAGGAAAATGGATAGATACTGGCATGTTAATAAATGGAATACTACTTAGTGATAAAGAAATGAACTACTGAAAATGTTACAGTATGAATGAATTTCAAAAACATGGAAAGTGAAAGAAACTGCATGAAAAATTACTTAGTGTGTGATTCTATGTATATGAAATTTTAGAATAAACAAATTTTATATGATTCAAGAGAAGACTAGTGGCGTCTGGGGAAGAGGCACGTGGTTGACTAGGAAGGGACTGGGGAAAACTTTCTCGGATGTTTATGGTTCTTTGTTACGGGTTTTGGTTACACAAGTACATGCATCTCTCAGCATCCCACTGTACATCTAGGTTGTGCATTGCGTTGTATGTAAATGTAGAAGGTTAATGATAGGATCTAGGTGGAGGATACATGAGTATCCACTGAAAGTGTTGGTTGCTATGTATTGAGGTATGATACTCCACATCACTGACTGGGTATATCTACAACCACCAACAGAAACAAGTACTGCAGCCTTTGTTTTGTCCTCAAGATATGAGAATGTACAGAAAGGTGAGATATCCACTTACAAGGTGTGGTTGATAAACTTGCATTTGGTGATGAGTGTTAGACTGACAGAATTACAAGTTGCTGACTTCCATAATGGACCATATTCTAGGGCTGTGGTTCACACACTTGGTCTCAGGACTCCTTTGTACAACTTAAAAAATCGTGGCCCTTGGGGCTGAGGCTATGGCTCAGTGGTAAAGCACTTTCCTAGCACGTGTGAGCCACTGGGTTCAATCCTCAGCACCACATAAATAAAATAATGATATTGTGTCCATCTACAACTAAAACAATATATATTTTTAAAAAATATCATGGCCCTTAAAAGTTTTGTTTATATAGATTAAATGTATGGAAATTTTACATGATTACAAATTTAAAGTTTCTATAAGTCATTTGAGATAATTACTGACTGACTCGTTCAGAAAAATAAACCCATTAGAAGTTAATATTTTTAAATTATAAAACATACAAAATAAAATTTACTATTTTAAGTGTACCATTCTGTGGCATTAACTACATTCATACTGTCTGCAACCCATCAGCAGAACTTTCTTATCTCCAACTCTAGACCCCATTAAACATTCTATTCTTCATCCTCAACCTCTGCCAATCACCATTCTTCTTTTTGCTTTATGAATTTGACTGCTGTAGGTACCTCGTGTGAGTAGAATTAATTTTTCTAAAAAAAGAATAACAACAAAATTAGAATAGTAGCATTGCTTTACATTCCCAACTACACACCATTTTTAAAAGAATTTCGTCTCTCCTTATTCTTAAAACATGATAATAGTATTAAATAAAGTCGTGAACTTTAAAAAACTACATCATACCACGAGCATATCCATCCCTAGGTATGATAGAATATGGGTTCCAGCTCTTACAGAATAGAAGTGAAAGTAAACTACTTTGGGAAGACAACTAAGCAAGAGGACCTGGTACTGGAAGGGTCTGGTAGGAGAAAGTGGGGAAGGTGAAAGATAAGGATCTGCTCCTTTCCTTTCTGTTACTACATAAGAGTAGGGCACATGACCCTAGCTGAGGGCCAAAGTATGTAGTAACTACTTGGATCCCATTAGGAGCCAGACCAGTGTTGGTCAACTGGTATGGCCAGCGGGTAGAATACTGGCCACAAAAATGGAGACAAACAGTTTCTGTGCAGCTTGTTTCCCAGCCTCTAATATTCCTTGTGATTGGCCTTCTCTAGGTTTTCATAATCTACGATAACCTTATTAATGATGAGCGAGAAACCAAAGTCCACAGTGCTGTGCAACTGTAACTTCTGGTACTGTGCTCATGCCAGCAGCATCCACTCACCATGCTTCTGCAGCAGATGACATTCTGCCACAGTCTCAAAATTGGGGCCTGCCACCAACATGTAGGTACTTTCACGTAGCTCCCCTATTTGTTTCTAGGTACTGAGAGCCTTCTGCCTCGTATTCTAGTTGTAAGCATCAGACATGGCAGAAAAATGAACTCCAAATCTTTGGTCATTAAGCCCTTTGAGAGGGTTCTGGCCACAGAGGCCAGTTAGTTTAATGTGATTGTGGATCAGCAAGATATCTCCAACCTCAAACTTGAGGTTGAGTCCTTCAGCTGCATTGTGACTGCCAACGTGTCCACACCTGGAAGCCAGAAGACCCTCACAGGGAGTGTCACCTTCCAGAGTGGGTGTCCTTCATACATGTGGAACCTGTCCTGCTTCATCACATGCATTGTTGTTCAGGAACCCAAACACTAGTCTGCCAGCGTGACCTGGCGCTGTTTATCTCACTATTATCAAAGACCTAGGCCTGGTTGAATCTGTCAGAGCTTCTAACCCAGATCCACGGATCACTGCTAGTTGAGGTCAAGAGAGAAACCATTCTGATAATCTTTCACGTTCTGCTGTACCTTGTGCAGATGAACTTTTATGAGCAGCTGCCAAGTTTTTCTGCAGATCTCTTCTTGTATACAATTTCACTTGGAAAGACTGGTTTCTCAAGAATCGTGTGCAGTTGTCAGTTCCTGGGATGCTGCTGGCATGAGCACAGTACCAGAAGTTACAGTTGCACAGCACTGTGGACTTTGGTTTCTCGCTCATCATTAATAAGGTTATCGTAGATTATGAAAACCTAGAGAAGGCCAATCACNTTTTTTTTTTTTTTTTTTTGGTGTGACCTCTCTAGTTGGCTTAGACAGAACTCTCTGTAGTCCGAGTAAAGACTACATGCTTCTCGCTGAACTTTTTCTCCAATTCATGCACTAGCTGGACTTGGATTTTCTGGAAAGATTTCATTTGAGGACCTGGAACAAAAGTTACATCTTTCTGGCTATCTCCAACTTAGTTCTCCTTGGCTGCTATGATGTTGAGTTCCTGCAGCTGGGCCTCAAGGTCCGAGTTTAGCTCTAGCTCTGGCTTCTTGCCATTGGGCTTCACCATCAAGGTGCTGAACTGAAGAGGTCTTGGTCCTGGGGGAGCATACAGACAGGTTCAGCAGGCCCCGAAGGACTTCAGAGGGCCTTCCTTGCTAAGTTGCCCAGCAGTGATTTATTTTTGCTCAAGGCAGGTTTCTGAACTCTGCTTTTAATGTGAATGGTCTTATAGATGTTTATAAAACAATATTTCAGCCAGATTACAACTAGTTTCCTTTTAATTCATTATCAGCATATCAGAGCAGCAGATTCAACTGCCAAATCTGTTGAGTCTGATGGACCTACTAGGGTTGTGAGTACCAGCCCTCTGATATTTTTGATAAGATACAGTACTTTTTCCTGTGGTGGTAGAATTTATGATTAGAGAATTTATGAAGAAAATAGGATTAAGGGAATGAATGATGGTCACAAATTATCCATAAGAGCCCTGAACTTTTTTGTAAATACTGTTGAATCATTTTTGTCTTGTGTGTTTTTTCGTTAGTGTTTTTTTAACATTTTCAAAAATAAAACAACACTAAAAATTGTAGCACCATTTAAAATTCTTTGTAATGGTTACCACACAATGAATTTTTCTGAAGGAAATTCATTCCTCTGAGGAACTTAAAAAAATAATTGAATCACCTTCCTCTATAGTTTTAAAGAAAAGTTTATAAAATAGTTTGGCTTAGTTGTCTTTATTTAATAACTTGTTCATGTTTTTTTTTGTTTGTTTGTTTTTTGTTTTGTTTATTACTGGGGATTAAATCCATGGGTGCTTCACCACTAAGCCACATCCCCAGCCTTTTAAGTTTGAGACTGGATCTCACTGAGTTGCTGAGGTTGGCCTTGAACTTGTGATCCTTGTGTTACAATGCCCCGCTAGTTCTTTTTTTGTTTGTTTTAACCATATAATTCAAATACCATAAGTGCTAAGTGTTAAGTGGCTTTTAGCTTATTTTTAAAGTTTTGCAGCCACCACTACTAATTCCAAAACATTTTCATTACCACAAAAAGAATCTTGTATCCATTAATAGTCAGTCATTCCTCATCCTCCCTTCCCAAGCCCAGACTGACAACCAGCTAGTGAGCTGTGGAACTCAGATCCACCTTTTCTAGAATAGAGAAGGTGCCTTTTGTTGTAGAGCCTTCCCTTATAGACCCCATTCTTCCACGATCATCTTGCCTTTTTCTGAATTCTCCTTGGTGGCGATAGGGAAGCACTTGCACTCTGGTGGTACATGCTCTTCCCCCAGAGTGCTCCCTCCATCTGTTTTATTTTTTTTTTTATTTTTATTTTTTTTTATTTGTTTTTTTTTTTCAAAGAGAGAGTGAGAGAGATAGAGAGAGAGAATTTTTTTTAATATTTATTTTTTAGTATTTGGCGGACACAACATCTTTGTTTGTATGTGGTGCTGAGGATCGAACCCGGGCCGCACGCATGCCAGGCGAGCACGCTACCGCTTGAGCCACATCCCCAGCCCCCCTCCATCTATTTTAATATGTGCTAGTGTTGTTGATAAGTCCTAGGGGATGTAATAGCACAGACATCACCAATAAAGGGAAGTCCAGGTTCTTTAACATGACCTGAAACCTAACAGCCTTTTTCTTCTGTGCTCCAGCCACATGGAACCACCTGTGGATCTTTCTTATATAATGCCCTTTATCCTTTTTTTTCTTTTGGAAAGGGGAAGTACTGAGGATTACTAAGGTACATCTCCAAAATTTCTCTCTTTTATTTATTTATTTATTTTTTCTGAGCCAGGGCTTCTCTGAGTTTCCCAAGCTGGCCTTGAAATTTGGCAGTCCTCCTGCCTCAGCCTCCAAGTAGCTGGCATTACAGGAGAGCATCAGCATGCCTGGTATATTTTCTTTTCTTTGCTCTCCCCTCCATAAACCTGGGTGAATACATTTATGTAATATTTTCCTTTTCACCAAGTCTGTAATGAGACCCAGTTGTATATTGTCTGGAGTTTATCAGTGTTGTACATTCCTCTTGTGCCTTTCTCCAAAATAAATTGCACCCAATTCAGATTAGTATTTGTGGTAAACTGTAAATATAAGAATAAGGATTTCTGGGGTGGCGTTGTGGCTCAGTGGTAGTGCTCTCACCTAGCAAGCGGGGCCCTGGGTTCAGTCCTCAGCACCACATAAAAACAGAGATATTGTGTCCAATGTCTTTGGATATTTAAAAATAAATATTTTTTTTAAAAAAAGAATGATGAGGATTTCATCTCCCCCCCGCCCATGTACTAGTAAGCATTGTTTTTATTTTCTAAGGTCCTTTTTTTTTTTTTTTTTTTTTTTTGCCCAGTAATTAGTTGAAGATAGTCAGTAATCCATTAAGTTTGATTTCTCTTGATCCTTTTCTTCCTTTTGTGCCCTGTAAGAAAGCTGATAAATAGAGGCAGTAAGCAGTAAGGAATCAAATATGGTATACTGGTTTTATTTGGTTTATCTTGTTTTGGTTTATGGGTGGTTTTGAGGTTCTTTTTTTTTTTTTTGGCATGGGAGATTGAACCCAGGGGCATTAATCTCTGAGCCACATCTCCAAGCCCTTTTTATTTTTCTTTATTTTAATACAAGATCTCGTTAAGTTGCTGAGGCTAGCCTCAAACTTGCTTCTTCCTCAGCCTCCTGAGTCACTGGAATTGCAGGAGTACGCCACACTCAGCTCTTTATTGTTTTTCTTTTTCTTATTTCTTTTTTCTTTTAGGTGGCTGATTGTTTGGGGGCAGTAGAATGCACCAAGCTCATAAAAGGCTGTCCAGTCCTCCATAAGACACTACTGTGCTGTAGAGATACTAGGCTGATGGCAATATTATCGTAAATTTTGTCTGTGTCATGGAATAGAGGTGGCTAGGGATCTTATGGACCAGGAAAAAGGATTTAGGAATTTTATTTGGGGCAGACAAGTCTTAAGTTCTTTCTTGTCATACAAAATGTTGGATTCTCTTTACCTTCTTCTTCCTCCTCCCTTTGTCTCTTAGCCTGTAGGTTTTCATTCAAATTTGCCCACAATTTCCATTTTGCTTATTTTTGCTTTCACTGTAAATTTCACTGCAAATACCACTTAGGTCTAAAGAGTATATAAATTCCTTGACATCAGGACAACTTATATTAATTCATGACTTTTTTGGGGAGGTACTGGGACTTGAACCCAGCTTAACCACTGAGCCACATCCCGTACCCTTTACATTTTTGAGACAGGATCTCAAAATTGCTTAGGGCCTCACTTAAGTTGCCGAGGCTGGCCTTGAACTTGCAATCCTTCTGCCTTAGCCTCCTGAGTTGCTGGGATTATAGGTGTGAGCCACCATGCCCGGCCTCATGACATTATTTTAAGAAGTATTCTAGCTGATGTTTGGTCTTTTTTTGATACTATTAGAATCAGACCCCAAACCAGACATGATATGGTGCACACCTGTAATCCCAGCAACTCTGGAGACTGAAGCAGGAGAAATACAAGTTCAAGGCCAGCTTCAGCAATTTAGCAAAGATCTGGGGATGTAGCTCATTGGTGAATCCACCCCTGGGTTAAAGCCCTAATATCAAAAAAAAAAATTTTTTTTTTTTTTTTTTTTTTTTTTAATTAAAAGAGCTGAGTGTGTGGGGCAGGGGATGTGGCTCAAGCGGTAGCGCGCTCGCCTGGCATGCGTGCGGTCCGGGTTCGATCCTCAGCACCACATACAAACAAAGATGTTGTGTCCGCCGAAAACTAAAATAAATAAATAAATATTTTAAAAAATAAATAAATAAATAAAAAAGAGCTGAGTGTGTAGCTCCAGTGGTAGAGCTTTTGCTTAGTATGCATGTGGTCCTGGGTTCAATCCCTAGTACCCACCAAAAAAATTTTTTTTAATGCCTTTTTTATAGTGTGATTTTTACTGATGTTACTCAGCTTTCTTTCCTGAAAAGCATATTTACATTAATGAATACTCCAGAGTTGCATGAATTTTAATAAATATGTTGGATATTATATTTTTTAGGAATTTACCTCATTTAAATTAGGATAAGGAAGAAGTGTTTGTAGGGTAGGGGTGCTGGACAGGTTATTATAGTAGTATACATTTATGGTCTAGGGTTTGTCTCCTTAGCCTTTGACCTCTAAATTAGTTGGTACATCTAGAGGGGAGCTACAAGGATTAGAAGTCAGGCAGAGAGTGAGTCATTATTTAAACATGTTTTATTGCTTGTAGGCCATTATTTTATTTATTTTGAAGTACTTGGTATTGAATCCAGGATCTTTCTGTTATACCACTGAACCACATCTCCAGAACTCCCATCAACCCCCACCTTTCTTTTCCTGTGGTACTGGGGGTTGAACACAGGAGCCTTTGAGCTATATCCCTAGCCCTTCTTAAATTTTTATTTTTAGACAAGGTCTTACTAAGTTATCGAGGCTGGCCTTGAATTTGCAGTCCTCCTATCAGCCTTTCCAGTTGCTGGAATTATAGGCATGTGTTAATGGGCCCAACACTTACAGGGAAATTGGCAGGAAGACCCAAGTTAGTGTCAGAAGATTGCTTGGTGAGCATAAGAAGCTGTAGTTGGATGATCATAAGGGCTGGGTACTCCAGCACTACTGTATGCAGCATCAGCATAACTGTTTCACTATGGAAGACTGTTCACAGACCTAATTATCCTCTTCTGCATAGTGCTGGAGATACTGCCAGTGTTTTGCTTTTTCTTTTCACTTTTTGAGCTGGGGATATAGCTCAGTTGGTAGAATACTTGCCTCGTATGGATAAGGCCCTGGATTCAATCTCCCCCCCACCTCCCCCCAAAAAAAGAAAAGAAAATTTCTTTTTACTTTTTACCTGTGTATTTCTAGTGTCCAACATAAAGAATGCTTAATGTTTGGCTTTTGGGGAGGCCAATTCAGTATTTGGGAGGTACCTTATTGTCACTCCATACTCCTTCTGCTGGTGCAGGAATGATAATAATAGAAATAAGGTTGATTAAATTAGGACAATGCTTTCCAATTCCTTTTATATAACCCCTTTTGTGTAACAAATAGAATAACTATATTTTTGTAGTACATTGGGGAAAATGCATTTCTCACCCTGTTTCTGTGATGATTGAATCAGTATCTCTTACTATTTACATTACCTAGAAGCTCTAGGTTGAGGTCTGTAGGACTTGAATGAGAAGTTTTTTCTTTTTTTTTTTTTTTTAAATATTTATTTTTTAATTCTTGGTGGACACAACATCTTTGTCTGTATGTGGTGCTGAGGATCGAACCCGGGCCGCACGCATGCCAGGCGAGCGCGCTACTGCTTGAGCCACATCCCCAGCCCCGAGAAGTTTTTTCTTTGATAGGCCTTTGGGGTTTTTGAGTAGGGAAAGAATATACCCAAAATGGAATTTAAGGTTAATCTATCTGCAGGGTACAAAATGTATTAGAGAAAGGTCAGCCTTAAAACCTGGCAGGTCAGTTAGGTTATTGGATTAGTTGAGGTGAAATGATATGATTAACTTGAGTGATAGTACTAGGAATGCAGGCTCAGGGTATAACTCGGTGGCAGAGTGCATACTTTATATGTAAAAGGCCCTGGGGTCCAATCTCTAGCGCCAAGGTGAGGGAGGAGGAATGTCACTGAAGAGATGGGGGGAAAATACTTTTAGGGAAATAGAATCAGTAGGACATGAAAGCTGGTGGAATGTGAAATGCAAAGTGAAAAGTCCAAGGCAGTGCTGATGAGCTTGGGTGATTGGAAAATAAGATGGAAGTAGAATAATTAAGAGACGTATAGAAATGGTTTGGTTTATTTCTGCTCAGGGCATATTGCAATCTAGTGTGTGTATATATATATTTCAAAACATAAGAATACTCAGCCATGTAGCACTACAGAAAAACTGGAAATGTGGATGGGGAGTGACATTTCCCACATTAGCACTTTTGAGTTTGCTGCAATTCTTGGTGTGGCCTTTAGCTTTAATCAGGGTGGAGCCATTTTTCAAGGATAGATGTGCAATATTGATTATTGCTCATGTGATGATTGTATAAAACAAAAAACTTGTGTTAAGGAATAACACAAGGATTGCATTACTTCTGTTGGCATGACTGGTGTGTTTTCTTTCAGGAGGGAGATAAATAGGGATCAAGTCATAATCAAAAAGTTGGCTTAATGAATGTGGCATGATGACAAGAGCAATTGGATGGTTGCTCAGATGTGTAATGACGGACGTCTCTAGAGTAGGGGTGGATTTGTCAGTGCATTGACCAGGATTCATACTCTCCTAGGCCATGTATTGGATCTTTCTCCTACAGTGCCTGTCCCTTTTCTATTTCCATGACTCTCATAGTTTTTTCTGATCTACTCATTGTTTTTTTTTTTTCAATTAGAGCATTATAACTATTGATAGTATTTGGATTCATTTTGACAAGGAATTTGATTTCAATCCCCTTTCCTCCCTCTCCTTCCTTCTCATATTCTCCCTCCTATCTCATTGATCTTTCTTATTTACTTATTTTTTGATATTTTCTACATGTACATAAAGGTGAAATTCTTTTTAGTACATATATAAGTATATATCATTATTTTGTTAAATTCATTTTATATTTCTTTCCTTTTCCCTACTTCTCATTCTTCTACTCTGCTGATCTTACCTATATATTTATGATATCCTATTCTGTCCCCCACCATCTTCTTTCCCTTGTTTTGCTCTAACTTTTTCATATGAGAGAAAAATGTTTGGCTGTTGATTTTTCTGACACTGATTTATTTCACTTAACATGATTTTAACCATTTACCAGCAAAGCCTTTATTTCATTCTTCTTTTTTTTTTTTTTTTATTTTAAATCTTTGGTGGACACAACATCTTTGTTGGTATGTGGTGCTGAGGATCGAACCCGGGCCACACGCATGGCAGGCGAGCGCGCTACCACTTGAGCCACATCCCCAGCCCCGATATTTCATTCTTCTTTATGGCTGAGTAAAATGTCATTGTGTATATATACAACATTTTCTCTATCTGTTCACCTACTGATGGACATTTGGGTTGATTTCATAATTTGGCTATTATGAATTGTGCTGCTGTAAATATTGAAATGGCTGTATCACTCTAGTATGCTGATTTTAGTTCTTTGGGAGAAATAACCAAGGACTGGGACATCTGAGTCACATGGTATGTCTGATCCTAGATTTTTGTGGAATCTTCACACTGCTTTCCAAAGTACTAATTTGCAGTCCCACCAACAATGTATGATTATACCTTCCCCCACCCCACCCCCACATCCTCACCTGAGATATTATTGTGTTCTTGATGATTGCCATTCTAACTGGAGTGAGATGGTTTTGATTTGTGTTTCTCTAGAAATGTTGAATGTTTTTTCATATGTTTGTTGGCCATTTGTATTTCTTTTGAAAAATTCTTTTGACCATTTGTTGATTGGGCTATTTGGGTTTTTTTTTTGTGTGTGTGTGTTTTTGAAATCTAATTCTGGATATTAATCCCCTGTCAGAGGCCAAGATTTTCTTGCCATTCTGTAGGATGTCTCTTCACTCTCTTAATCATTTCCTTTGCTGTGCAGAAGCTTTTCAATTTGATGGCATCCCACTTATTGATTCTTGGTTTTTATTTCTTAAGCTCTGGAGGTCTTGTTTCAGTGCCTGCATCCATATGATGGAGTGTTGAGCCTATGTATTCTTCTAATAGTTGCATGGTTTCTGGTCTAATTCCTAATTATTATTATTTTTTTTTAATGTGGTGCTGAGGATCAAACCAAGTGCCTCACATGTGCTAGGCAAGGGCTCTACCACTGAGCCCCAGCTCCAGCCCCCTAATTCCTAATTCTAATCCATTTGGATTTGACTTTTGGACAGGGTGAAAGGTAGAGATCTCATTTCATTCTTCTACATATGGATATCCAGTTTGTCTAGTTTTCCCAGTGCCATTTGTTTGAAAGGTTGTCTTCACATTTTTGGGGGGTACGTACTAGGGATTGAGCTCAGGGGCACTCAACCACTGAGCCACATCCCCAGCTCTATTTTGTATTTTATTTAGAGACAGGGTCTCACTGAGTTGCATAGCGCCTCACCATCGCTGAGGCTGGCTTTGAACTCTCGATCCTCCTATCTCATCCTCCAAAGCAGCTGAGATTACAGGCGTGTGGCACTGTACCTGGCTCTTCCTACGTACATTTTTGGTGCCTTTGTCAAGTATCAGATGGCTCTTAACTATGTGGGCTTGTCTCTGTCTTCTATTCTATTGGACTTCATGTCTATTTTGATACCAGTACCGTGCTATTTTTGTTACTATAGCTCTGTAGTATAATTTGAGATCAGGTATTGTGGTGCCTCCTGCAACACTTTCCTTGTTCACAATTGCCTTGGCTATTTTTCCAAACGAATTTAGGGTTTGATTTTTTTAGTTCTGTGATGAATGGTCATTGGTATTTTGAACTCATCTGTGTCATTAAAATATATTTACTTCATACATTTTCAAATTGTAGTCAAGTCTTGTTCTTACTAATCTCTACTAACGCATATATGTTACATGTACTGCATATTTATATACACATACTCACTATGCATGTGTGTATATATAAAATCTAGGCAAGATTAAGTCTTTTCCCTCTGTGGTATATATTTAAGAGAGGGGGGATACATGTTTCTGCAGTGTACTATGATTCTTTGAGGTTTCTAAGTGCTGTCTTGACTTCTTAGAGAAAATTTCGTCTTGGGACTTGTGTGACTCTTGAACATTTGGAAGGCAAGGGGGAGTGAGGCCAAAGGATACAGTAGAATGACACTCAGGTTTTTACTAGGGCTACTGAGTGCTTTTCCTAAGACAAAAAAAAAAGTAGGATAAGAAAACCAATGGTAGATTATGTTAAGAAGACAAAAGTAATTTTCAAAAAATAAGTGTAGTTAAAATTCCAGTGATCCATCTAGATGTCAGTAAATATAGGAGGCGCTCACCCTGGTGTGTAAGAAAAAGATCTGTTTTGTTGGTGCAGGATGATTGATTTTTTTTTTTTACCAAATGGTGTTTATTAATTTATTTAATCTTCACAACAACCCTGTGAAGTAGGAACCATCAGTAACTTGTATAAATGAGAAAACAGGTACAGAACTGTAAAAGCAAATTGCCCAACTAGGTAAGGAACATTTGTGAGTTACTAACATGTAAGTTGGTTAAAATCATGTCAATGAACGCATGTCGTTCATTGTCTTAAAATACACTGTGGACAATTAAAATGTTTGAGAAATGAAACGTTTCCTATTGGAGCAAATTATCATAATTTGGTTATCCAGTTTTAGCAAGTATAGTCTTAAAGGCAGATGCCTGTTGGTCTTAAGGCAAAAAAAAACTACTCTTGAAAATTTACCTAGTCCTTTAAAAGAGTTGAGGAACACTGTCCGCAACACTGATTTTGATTTAATGCCATGCATCCTTCACACACAAGGTACTACTACTTTGCAAACTTGAATTATCACATTCAACATTTTGTAATACTTCTGTGTTTCCTCAGTTTGGGGGAGAATGAGAACTCTTCCAAGATTATGACTAGGAAATTTTTGGTTACTTGGTATTTTAGTTGCTGTTAATATTCCAATTGGTGCCTTCCCTTTATGCCATTACCTTGCCTTCCCACTCTAAAAAGATTCCTTCAGTAATGCCCTGAGTGGGAACATCTGTCTTTGTCTGGAAGTGTCTTTGCCTTTATGTGCTACTTTAATTGGTTATGGAATTCTAGCTGACAGTTGTTTTTCCCAGCACTTTGAAGATTCTTGATTGTTTTATGAAAAATCAACTGTCAGTCATGTTATTGTTTCTTCCTTTATAGGTAACCTGTCATTTCTCTGGTTGCTTTTAAGAATTTTCTTGTCTTTGGCATTCTGCAATTTTACCATGATGGTCTAGGTATGAATTTATTTTATTTTATCTTGATTGAGATTTAGTGTGCATTACCAATCTGAAGATGATTATATGATTACAGAGAGTCTTATCCATTACCTCTGATTAACATTTCTTCCTCATTCTTTTTATTCTCCCCTGAAATTCCTATTAGAGATTATCTTTAGACTTTGTATTTGTGTCATAACTTCTCTACCTTTTTTTGTCTTGTTTGTTCTTTATTCTGGGTTCTGTGTAGTTTCTTCAGATGTACCTTCCATATTATTAATTTTCCCTTCATTTACCTCTAAATATTTTAGTTGTTTTTTTTGTTGTTGTTAAATTTTTTATTCTAATTCCTTATATATGGCAATAGAATGCATTACAATTCATATTATACATATAGAGCACAACTTTTCATATCTCTGGTTGTATACAAAGTATATTCATACCACTTGTGTCTCCATACATGTACTTTGGATAATGATGTCCATCTCATTCCACTGTCTTTTCTATCAGTTGTTTTGTTTTTATTTAAAAAAAAAACAACAAAAAAAAACCTTTCTCTCCTTTCACGTCCAAGCAGCCCATTCTTAATTCTTTGTATTCTCTCCTCCTGGCTTTTTTTTTTTTTAATCCTGATTATTTTATTTATTTATTTATTTATTAGTTTTAGGTGGACACAATATTTTATTTTTATGTGGTGCAGAGGATCGAATCCAGTGCCTCATGCATGGTAGGTGAGCACTCTACCACTGAGCTACAATCCCAGCCCAATCCTGATTATTTTAATCAGGAAAATTTTCAAACTTGTACAGGAATGAAGAAAATAATATATATCCCTACCCAGCTTCAGTAGTTAAGGATTCTGGTTTTTTAGCCCTACCTCCAAACCCCAGTTATTTTGAAGTCTTTGTCATCATCTTGTTATAATTCATAAATGTTTAAATATATATCTAAATGTATCTCTCTAAAGGATTCTTTAATCATTTCAACATAACTTTTTTTATTAACACTTATTTTTTTTTTTAAGTACCTGAGAAATAACCCTTATTTGTCTTCTGATTTCCTCATTTATTTTATGATCCCCTGAAAAAGTTTTTTTGGGGATTTTTTAGCTTTCATGGGTATCTTGAATTGTGGAAGTCTACCCAATGGTTTTTTTGTTTGTTTGTAGTACTAAGGATGGAGCCCAAGGATGCTCTACCATTGAGTTACATCCCCAGTCCTTTTTATTTATTTTTTTTCTTTTGAGACTAAATTTTGCTAAGTTGCAAGGCTGGCCTCAAATTTGTGATCCTTCTGCTTTAGCCTCTGAACTTGGTATGCCTGGTTGCTTACTTTTTAAAATAGTTTTATTTCATGGTTTTTAGTAACACCAAATTAAACAGAAATGCAAAGTACTGTGGAAAAATGAAGAGAAGATTTTACTTTGTTTTGCTTGTTATTGACTGGTGGATAGGCCGTTTGTGATATTTGAACAGACTGTGTAAATTTGTAATTGAAGATAATGTTGTATTGGTGATTTTTAGAGGCAGACATGCAACCAACTATGCTATGTTTACACTGTGGATACATAAACATTTACATATTGAAATGCATATTGTTTTATTATAATTACTTTATTTGTCCCTTATACCTTAGTTAGGACTTTTAACAAATGTTTTAAAATGTCTGTTAGAGTATTTATTATCCACTAATTTTATTTTAATATAGTTAAAAGATTAAACATTAGTTATAAAAGGAGTATTATCTGAAGGGATGAATGGGTAAGGGAAGGGAAGGCACTATTAAAAAGTAAGTCCAGGGCTGGGGATGTGACTCAAGTAGTAGCGCGCTCATCTGGCATGCGTGGGGCACTGGGTTTGATCTTCAGCACCACATTAGACTAAAATAAAGATATTGTGTCCACTGAAAACTAAAAATAAATATTTTTTTTTAAAAAGTAAGTCCAAGGTGTCATTATGAAAGTTGCTTTGATTATTTTGGGACATGATGAGGTTAATATTTACAGTTAATATTTCAATTAACATCTGTTTGTTTGATAAATAGGGTAATTAGTGTTTTGAAAAGTCCTACCGATTAGATGTCATCACATGTGGTTTTTAGTGCATATCTAAAGAAGTGTCTTTTATGTGCACATGAAATGTGCAGCAATAAATTTAATTCCTTATCTTGTAAGTATTGAAAAAAATACTTTGGGAATAGGGAATATGAGTCAGTGGTAGAGCAGGTGCTTAGGATACTTTAAGCCCTGAGGTCATAATGGGGTTGGGGAAGGAAGCAAACTAGAAAGCTTTGAACATAATATGTTACATCTCTTCTGCAGGGTGATGGTATAATATCTTCCAAAAGTGGATACTTCTAAGAATGAAAAAAAATAGTATTAATAATTATACTGGGATGGCAGCTTAACTGAGATGATCCTGGGCAGACCAGCACATATAGTCATTGTTCTCCAGCTCCACCACTTCATTAAGGTAGTTTGTAGAGGTTTTAGGATTTGGCATAGCCTAAGTGAAAAATTTTAATGGCATTTAAGGTGGAAAGAAATTGATTAGATTTTGTAGCTGAGTGTGAGTTCTAAATGGAATGCTATGCTACCTACTATCAGCTGATCACACGGTGAACTGTCAGCTGATCACACAGCATGATGTGTCTTAAGGCTTGCTTGATCTCTATGATAAAGTTTCACTGCATTCTTGAAAAAGTTTCACAGCCTTCCAAGTTGCTAGGATTACAGGCATGTAGCACTGTGCCTGGCCCAATAATTTTTAAACGACGCAAGGATAATTAACTATTCAATGCATTTCTTTAATTAATGATAGAAAACATTTCCACAAATGATGTTATATGATTGACTTGAATCAAACCTTCAGTGTTTCATTGCTTGCTTGGTTAAGGCAGCAAATCCTTTATGAAATTTAACCCTAGTGGGTATACTCAGGGTAGAATGGGGCTTGAAGTTAGGCTTTTAGATCATAATACCCTCATTACATAGTTTAAAAAAAAAAAAAAAAAACAGACTCTTGGGAACCAATTTGACACAAGATTTCATAGAGCTAATGACAGTACACAAGTCATTTCCACAGATGATAATTGAATTTCTAAAGCTCTACTTGGGTTGTGTTACTGATTAAAGATTTGAGCTGGGTATGCCAGCACACATCTGTAATCCAAGTGACTCTGGAGGCTAAAACAGGAGGATCACAAGTTTGAGATTAGCCTCTGCAAGTTAGTAACATGGTCTCAACAACAACAGGAAAAATGGTATGGCTGAGTGGGAGAGCACCTCTGGGTTTAGTCCCTAGTAGTATCCCCACATATACACAAACACACAGACATCTCTAATTTGAGTTTGGCCTTATGCTCCATTTTAAGGTTTTTGTTTGTTTGTAATAATGACCTAAAATTAGAGATTGAACATATTAATACTGCAGATTAATGAACTTTAATAAGCTGATAGGAAATTTGAAAAGCCTTAAAACATTTGTTTCTTGTGGATTGTTTTGCTCCTGTTTTAAAGCTCTTCTTTGGTTACTTATTTTTTCCTAAATCAGATTAGTATAAAGAGAAAGCTCTATAATGAGAGATGAGCAGCTTATATTGTTTGTAAATCAGAAATTACTTATCAGTGAGTTTATTTAGTATAAAAATATGAATTTGTTGAGTGCTGTGGAATACCACTGAAGACAAACAAATTACTTTAGAAAAGCGGTTGAGGGTAATGATAGGATCTTTATGCTCTCTCAGGTTCTCAAAAAGGAGAACCTTCTGCCCCTCAGGTAACAACCGAGCACTGGCAGGAGCTCAGTCCTGCTCCAAAGCTCCCAAGAGCACAACATTTTCCAATTAAAGAGTTTGTAAGGGGGATTTCTAACTTCATTGATAAGAATAATGTATCCAGAAAATTAGTGGAGGAACTTTCAACTGTATAAATGTTAACATTGATTCACTACTTCTCTCTCTTGGCATCTTAGCAGTACCCCTTCTCTCCAAGTGCTGAGCTTCGAGCATCATAGGCCAGCATTCTACTATGAGCCTCAACCGTAGCCCTTTAATTAATACACTTATTTGGAAAGATTTTGAGGGAGCCAGTTGTAAGTTTGGATCTATTTGCAGGTTTTGTTTTGTTTTTCTCTCAGGGGTCTGTATTGAGTTTTTAAAAATAATTTTTAAAATACTACCAATTAAATTGTACAGACAGGCTGTATGCCTCAAGTTTTAGTAGCCTATATTCTATCTCATATTAATAGCCATGGATAACTAGATAGAACCATGGTCATTTTGGTAAGACTGAAGCAGCATCCATTATCTTTTAATTGGACTAAAATACACATCATATGGGAAGACAGAATTATTCTGTACCTGTTGTTTCCTTCACAGAGAGCTAGTGGCATCTGAAAAAGAACCCATGATACCTGGCTGAAACTCCAGGATGGAAGTAATGTCCAAGTCACTTTATAAAAGCCCAACACTGTAAATCGTACGTAATGGCTATGTGCAAACTAGTTGTTAAAATTAATAACTTTAGAAAGGAGAAATTAGCTCATAAGTGGCTGAGTTCTAACTAATGCACTAGTAGCAGCTAACTGAATCCTCAGAAGGCAAGTTTGCTTGTAATTGTAATACAGTCCATGTCAATAGGTCCTCATGAGCAGCCTACACCTGACTCAGGAGAGACTAGTGCTAGAATGGAAATTTCTCTCATCTCTGCTTCTTACCCCAAGCCCTCTATTTAGTCAGACTTGACTTTTTTTTTTTTTTTTTTTTAATTTAAAAAGAAAAAGCCAGCAGTGGTGGCTCATGCTTATAATCCCAGTGATGATTCAGGAGGCTGAGGCAGGAGGATCACAAGTTCAAAGGCAGCCTCAGCAACTTAGTGAGGCCATGAGTAACATAGTGCGACTCTGTTTAAAATAAAAAGTACTGGAGTACTTTTTAAAAAGCTCAGTAGTTAAGCACCTCTGGGTTCACTCTCCTGTACCCCACCCCCCAAAAAAAAATGTTTTAAAAAGACTCAGTTTGGGATTTAGAACTTTTTAAAATGGCTGTCACTATTGCCTCCCTCCTTTAAGAAAAAAAAATGCTAAATTCAGTTCATAAAAATTTTAAACTTTCAATTTTAAAATTAAAAGACATAGAGGGAAAAAAATAGTGTGACTTTCTAAGATTCTGGGGAAGAGTTTGGGGTTTATTAAATAACTATTAAAAATGTACTGGTAATGTTGAACAGAAGAAATTCTTAAAAAGAATCCCTTGATTCCTTTTTCCCCTTCTGAGTGTGATGATGTGGAGCAGCGCTTGTTTGTACCTTGGGTGTGGCCCTTTGGGCCTTTTGCCACACTCCTGGCCCGGCGACTTTCCAGCTTCAGCCATGGTTTTCATACTTGCCACTTTCATAACATATGAACTTCTGGGAGTTTATTACATAATTTTTCACTAATTTTATTTTAAAAGCCTCAGGCCTTTTAAAATATTCCTTCAGGGGGCTGGGGATTTGACCCGGGGATAAATATAACATTTAAAAAAATAATTTTTTTTTTTACTTTAAAGGTTTTATATGTTTTTCTGTTTCTTTTCATTAAAATAACTTATGGATGCAGTAGTTGGTCTTGTTGGGTCATTTTTAAATTAGGTAAACAAGGTTTCTTGGATTAGAACTACATTTTCTAAACTTGTATTTTAGATCTGTAAAAAGTCTTCATTTTCTTCAGTAGTGAATTTATCTGAAGTTGAAGCACTTTGTATCATTGTTGGTACTTTTATGTCTTAACTGATAGTATGTAACTACTTTTCCAAAGTGCAATCTTAATTTTCTTTGCTTAGAATTTTTCACTAGTTTAACTTTGCCTGAAGCAGTTCTCAAACTGTGTACCTAGGCAGGAGAACTGGCCAATAACAGCCAGTGTTTATTGAGCACTTAACATGTGACATGGTTACATGAGCACTTAACATGTAACATTTCCCTCATTACCAAATCCAGAGCTAATGGCATCTGAAAAAATTTATTACCAAAACAAACCTGTGCAGTGGGTGTTAAAATCTTTAAATTTCTAAGAGAATTTCACTATATTCCACAATATTTTAGTACTTTTTTTTTTTTTGTACTGGGGATTGAATCCAAGGTTGCCATACTACCGAGCTGCATTCCCGGTCCTTTTATTTTTATTTTGAGACAGTGTCTTGCAATGTTGCTTAGATTGGCTTTGAACTTGTGGTCCTGCTGCTTCAGTCCCCCTGTCACTGGGGATTACAAGTATGTACCAGTGTGCCTGGCCAAAAAAGATTTTAATTATTTAACATCAAGTAAAATTGGTAGTCTTAAAATACCATACTTGTTTTTTGTGACTTTTTTTTTTTTTTTTTTTAAATACTCCTGGTCATACCTGGCATCTTTGGAAGTACAAATACTTCTGTTTGAGCAGCACTGGTTTTCGTTCCATCAAGTGCAGGTATCTTGATATGAAATCAGGGATAAAAGAAATACCCAATTTTTAAAATATGTAAAATCGGGCTGGGGTGTAACTTAGGGATAGAGCACTTGGGTTTCATCCCTGGTGCTGCTTTTTTAAAAAATTCAAATTCAGTTGACATAAAATTGCTGTTCAAGTTTCTAAAGCTCATACACAGTTCCTGGGCTTGCCTTATTCTTGACAGGTGCTTGTCTGTAGAGGGTACTGGACATGCTGCTTGAGGCTGTGATGATTTACTTGTTTGTTCCCTGATTGTACTTTTCTCCCTGGAACTTGATGTCTTAAATGTTTTGTTTCCCCTCCCTAAATAAAATGATTACAAATCCCTGTTTTCTTCCTGGTTCATTCTTTCTTCTTGATATTCAAGTATCCCTCCCCTAGGAAGTTTGTCTAACCCCTGGGGTCTCTGACAGAATCAGCTATTTAATCTCTGTGCTTTCATAGCATGTCATTTCTATATCTATTAACACTTGGTGTGTAGATTGGGAGCTTCTAAGGAGCCGGGACCTTATCTTCAGTCTTGTGTGTATTCACTCTGGCCAAATACCTGGCATGTATGCAAGGATCAATAAATGTTGAATGAATGGCTGGGTAAAAGGGCAGGTTGTTTCTAATAATGTTTGGGGTAATTTAGCTTTACTGTTAGAAACTGTAGGCCACATGATTTAAAGCTTACAACAAGCAGTTGTAAGAACATGCTTCAAGTTCTGGCTAGAATGATATAATGTTATATTAATAATAGGCAGTTCAAATGCATGATAGGCAGAAGCATGTCATTATATTACAAGTTCTTGCTATAATTAAATGGTTTTTACTAGTGTTTACTGTTTTATCTTATTTCTTTCAGGAATTGTTGGATAAGTATTTAATAGCCAATGCAACTAATCCAGAGAGTAAGGTCTTCTATCTGAAAATGAAAGGAGATTACTTCCGGTACCTTGCTGAAGTTGCCTGTGGTGATGATCGGAAACGTAAGTATATTTGACATACATGTAAAGTCAATGTATAAAAGGGAGTTGGGGAGAAGGTGACACTTATGATGATAGTCTATGTCTCCAGGCCTTTTGTAACTTAAAAGAAAATTGTGCAACTTGTATGTCAAGAAAGTGAATATTGCCTTATTTGGAGCGCATGATTTGGGAGGCTAGGGCAGAAGGATCACAAATTAGAGGTCAGCTTCAGCAATTTAGAAAGACCCTCTCTCAAAATAGAATATAAAAAAGAACTGAGGAAGTAGCTCAGAAGTAAAAGCACCCTGTGTTTAATCCCTAGTACCAAACAAAGAGAAGGAAAAAAATGTAGTCATTAATTTAATGTGTCCTTTAAAAATTTAAACACATGTGAATTCTAATTCTAATCTGATATTAACAACAGGATCGATCTCTTAATATTTTTAGCTCTGGGTGATTCTGTATTTCAGTGGAAATTACATGTAGAACATAGAAACAGTATGTTATGTTCCTTTGTCATTAGTTTAGTATACTACTACTGTCAGGTTTCTGTTCACGATAAAAGGCTCAGGGGTTACTCCAGTTGAACTGGGCTAAATACCTTTTTGTTTGGGGTCGCAGTGATGGCTCCTATGATCTTAAGGGTCCGCAGGAAGAGAGAGAGCGAGAGCACGTGCTGACCCCTTTTATTGAGGAGAAGCTATTCAAATGAGGCAAGGGGGTTTCAGGGGGCTGAGTCTTCTTCATGTGTCCACTGTCGGCAGGTTGATTGACATCTGGGTAGGCCATACCCAAGGACACAGAGAAGGGGACACACACACACACACACACACACACACACACACGGCATTTCCATGGAAGATTCTATCCTAAACAGGGCAAGGGGTTATATTACAAAGGAACAGGTGAGCATAGTTCCACCCATGGGGCGGGCTGTAGCAAGACAGACCCATGCACGAGACACCAACCCTCGACCCTCAAACCCAAGAAGGGTGGGGAAAGTTCTGCCACATTTCTGTGACTGAACGCCTCAGCACCCAGCCGGGGATTGTGACTCAGTCAAGTGCAAGGTTGGTCTCCCACATACTACCAATTTTAAAGGATCACAACATTGCTAATCAGAGTTCTGAAGATAGGTAAGATGAGTCTATTTTTGGTGTATGGTTTGTTCCAACTTCACAGTAATTTTAAATGACCCTCATGTCTAGGTTTTATTTGAATACATAGGAACTGTGTTGACTGGAAGAATTGTCATAAAAATAGAATATTAAATACCTTCGGTGAGGGTACTGGGGATTGAACACAGAGGCACTCGACCACTGAGCCACATCCCCAGCCCTATTTTGTATTTTATTTAGAGACAGTTGCTTAACACCTCACTTTTGCTGAGGCTGACTTTGAACTCAAGATCCTCCTGCCTTGGCCTCCCAAGCCATTAAATACTTATTTTTTTTAAGTCTTAGACTATCATTTAAAAAATAATGGGGAAAAGTAATAATCAGACTCCCTATTTTAATTGTGGAAAAGTAAACTTATTTGCAGTGAACTCAGTCTTCTGGAGTATTATTAGCGAGTATTATAATAAACCCTACTGAATTTTATATATGGGCCTGCTGGCAAAATTGTCAAGTTGAAGGTAGAGAAGTATCACTGAATTCCTAGTTTTTTACAATAAGCTTGTTTTTTTTTCTTAATATTGCCTCATCCAAAAAGATGTACTCCTATACTCTGATCTCTGAGTTAGTCACTGAAAATGAGAATTCTGCCATCCTAAGTATCAGTGTAATTGAAGATATAAAGAAAAAATAGTTATACTTTTCTGTAGTAAAATCTGTCTGCTAAACTAACACTTTGTGCTGATGTATAATTTCTGTTGCCACACAGATAAGCAGAACTGGACCTGAAAACATTGACACAGAAATGAAAATATTTATAACAACAAGTCAAAGGAATGTCCTTGGGAGATTGGGACATATCCCTGGCTTTAATCTGAATTAGCTGCTTGTAGCTCACTGACACTCCTGAGTCCCACACATAGTCTCACATGCATTTTGTTCATCTGGATTTGTAAGTGGGCTGTCCTTATTACTACTATTCTCCGGCGCTGGGCTTTCTCATGTGCCTGACAGCATGCCCTTCTCACTACATGAGGGCTATTCCAGCCGTAATTGGGTCAATAATAGGCTGTTTCAGAAGAAGGAAAATACACACATTCAGCAATAGCTTAATTTGTGTTATGTTAGTCTTTAAGGCTCATGTGGGCACCTTTTCAAAACAGTGATGATTATAAAGGCACAAAATTTGGAGATTTTGGTGGTAAGATATTTGTAAAGTGTTCTCATTATTTAGGGAGGTAGCATTCCAGTCAAAAAATTGTGGGGTTGGGGCTGGGGCTGGGGCTGTAGCAGAGCGCTTGCCTAGCATGCGAGAGGCACTGGGTTCAATTCTCAGCACCGCATGAAAATAAACAAATAAAATAAAAGCATTCTGTCCATCTACAACTACAAAAAAGAAGAAATTTTGTTCTCACCATTGGTTTATTTTTATTGATAGGCTTGGTCTTATAATTCAGGAGAGGGCTGTGTAAAGTGGTACACACCTATATTCCCAGCCTCAGCAAATCAGCAAGGCTCTGAGCAACTTCAGCCAGATCCTGTTGCTAAATAAAATATTTAAAAGGGATGGGGCTGGGGTTGGGGCTGTAGCTCAGTGGCAGAGTGCTTGCCTAGCATGTGTGAGGGTCTGGGTTCGAATTTCTAGCACTACATAAAAAAACTAAGCAAATAAAGGTATGCTATCTATCTACAACTATAATAAATAAATAAATAAACAAGGGGGCTGGGATGTGGCTCAATGTTTAAGTGCCCCTGGGTTCAATCCCCAGCACTAAAAGGGAAAACATCTTAGCCTCAGAGATGGGAAAATGTGATATACTATCTCATGCATTTTTATAAATTAGCTGTAAGCAAGCAGCATTATAAAGACAGTTGAGTGACTAAGTGATTAAGTAATACCAGCACAGTTTAAAACAAAAAAGTTTCATATAATGGCTGTGCCCCACTTTCTTGCATTATCAATTAATTTTTAAATATCTAGTACTAGTATGCAGTGGTTTAAAAAATGCTACAGAGAAAAGTCTCATTCTACCAAAAGCTAGTAGCATGTGTTAAAGTTAATATGCTATATATTGGATATGTTGGGTATAGTGTTTTTTCTTTTCTTCTCAGAAACGATAGATAATTCCCAAGGAGCTTACCAAGAGGCATTTGATATAAGCAAGAAAGAGATGCAACCCACACATCCAATCCGCCTGGGGCTGGCTCTTAACTTTTCTGTATTTTACTATGAGATCCTTAATAACCCAGAGCTTGCCTGCACACTGGCTAAAACGGTAAGATGTTTTCCAGGAAATGTCCTCTTTGTCTAAGGTTGTTTTGGATATCAAGTATGTTAATTTCAGCTGGGTGCATGCCAGCCCGTAATCCCAGTGGCTCACCAGGGTGAGACGGGAGGATCGTGAGTTCAAAGCCAGCCTCAGCAACGGCAAGGCACTTAGCAACTCATTGGGACCCTGTCTCTAAATGAAATACAAAATAGGGCTGGGGATGTGGCTCAGTGGTTGAGTGCCCCTGAGTTTAATCCCTGGTACCACCTCCCCCCCCCTAAAAAAAAAAAAAGTTAATTTCTAGGTGTTTCACTTGGATGGATAGAGGGAGGATTTCTTCAGTATTTATGTGGATATATTCCTTTTTATTAGCATCTTGTCCACATGTCCCTAGCCCTGAACACCATAATCTCTTCTAACAGTGATTATAGCAGTAATCTGGCTAAAGAGCATGGGTAGAGTAGTCAAAGAAGTGTGAATTACTTTAGACAGGAAACAAGGTTTGGGAAGTAATGCCTGCCAGGGCGAGAGGCTTTTCCAAATAAATAGTAGTTCTTGTAGGTTATATTAATCATTGTTACCGTATTGTGTGTCCTATTAAAGAATCAAGAAATGCTTAGTGTTTCAGAACAAAGCTTTTTAAGTTTCAGATTGTATGCACAAGTTCTTAAACTGTGAATCTCAGGAAACGATGCCATTGAGTTTGTTGTTAACTGATAGTAGAATATAACATTGATGTTCACATATATTATAAAAATGGTAAACTAACCAGTTTCTATCAATTGCTTACCATGGATATTAATATTTATCAGGCTTTTGATGAGGCCATTGCAGAACTTGATACACTGAATGAAGACTCATATAAGGACAGCACCCTCATCATGCAGTTGCTTAGAGACAACTTAACAGTGAGTTGTTCACTCTTTTATTTCCTTTCAGGAACAAAAGTAGTTTATTCTCTCAGAAAATGGACATTTAATACATAAGTAGAATTCGTAGGCAGGTTTCCCTAGTGAATAGGCATTTTATCAGACCTTCCTGAGAAGGTACTAAGAACAAGGAATTTGGTATTAACATAATGCTATTCTGTGGGTTGAAGGTGTTGATTATATTAGCATAGGGTTATATAGTTGTAGTGTTCTGTTTAATTAATTATTTATTTATTTGTGGTGCTGAGGATCAAACCATGGGCCTTGTGCATGTGAGCTATAACCCCAGCACATGTATTCCCTTTATTTGGGTAAATTTGCAGTAGCTTATTAGGGACTATATAGTTGTAGAAGCTTTCTTAAGATCCAGTGAAACACCATGTTCTATTAAAAGGCATGGTGGCACACACCTGTAATCCTTGGAGGCTGAGGCAGGGGGATTGCACGTTCAAGGCCAGCCCCGGCAACTTACTTAGACTGCCTGTCTCGAAAACAAAAAGATCTGGGGATGTAGCTCAGTGGTGGAACACTCCAAGTTTCAATCCCTGTACTAAAAAATTACCCATTTTTTTGAAATGATTATAATCAGTATTAACTAACAAGTTTTCACTTGTTTTTATCCTAAAACTAGAAAGATCCTTAGAAAATAGTACTTGTGATCTTTTTTTCCCCCGTTGGTCTTTTTGGTTGGTTTGTTTCACATAATTTGGTATAGAACTCAGGACTTTGCATATGATAGACATTTGCTAGTAAGGCTCTAAGCAACTTAACAAGATCCTGCCTGAAAAAAATCAAAAGGGCTGGGGATGTGACATGGTGGTTAAGCACCCTGTGTTCAGTCTCCAGTCCCCCACCCCCCCAAAAAAGAAGAATCACACTTTGATGTAGCAGTAGGACTTGACAGATTGTCTGATCTGGAAATAGTAACCTAATATAACTTTTTTTTTTTTTAATTCTAGTTATGGACATCAGACAGTGCAGGAGAAGAATGTGATGCAGCAGAAGGGGCTGAAAACTAAATGCAAACAGGGTGTCATCCTTCTTCCCTCAAGAAACCTTTTTACACATCTCCATTCCTTATTCCACTTGGATTTCCTATAGCAAAGAAACCCATTCATGTGTATGGAATCAACTGTTTATAGTCTTTTCACACTGCAGCTTTGGGAAAACTCTATTCCTTGATTTGTGTTTGTCTTGGCCTTCCTGGTGTGCAGTTACTGCTGTAGAAAAGTATTAATAGCTTCATTTCATATAAACATAAGTAATTCCAAACACTTTTAGTAGAGGACTAAAAATGTATCGGGTATTTAAGTAATCTGAACCAGTTCTACAGTGACTGTGTTTTGTATTACTGTGAAGATAAGAAAATGTAGTTAATTGCAATTTAAAGAGTGTTCTACATGACTTCTTACTTTCTACATTCCCTTCTTTATTCTTCTTTGAGGGTTTCCTTTCAGTAAGCAACCTTTCTATACTCTTACTGTATTCCTTTTTAGTGGGAATCCAGAAGTATTGGATGGAATGGGAGAGCACTTGATATTTCCTGGCTTGCGGGGGGGGGGGGGTCACAAATTGAAATGCCTCCTATATCCCATGTTGTGGAGGTCATGTCCATCTGTGATCACAGGGAGTTTCCTTATTCACTCATCATTTGCTGCTGTTTAAGTTGACAACTACCCTTCCCAGTAAAAATTCACTTACACCTCCTGCCTTTGTAGTTCTGGTATTCACTTTACTATGTAATAGAAGTAGCATGTTGCTGCCAGAATACAAGCATCGCTTTTGGCAAATTAAAAGTGCATGTCATTTCTTAATACACTAGAAAGGGAAAATAAAAGTACACAAGTCCAAGTCTAAAACTTTAGTACTTTTCCATGCAGATTTGTGCACATGTGAGAGGGTGTCCAGTTTGTCTCGTGATTGTTCTTTAGAGAGTTGGACCACTATTGTGTGTTGCTAATCATTGACTGTAGTCCCAAAAAAGCCTTGTGAAAATGTTATGCCCTATGTAACAGCAGAGTAACATAAAATAAAATTACATTTTATAAAACCATTTACTATGACTTTGTAACATTTGCATTACCCGTATTTTAAGGGACAGGTGAATTTACTACTTCCTGAAGTTGATTGATACTTCCCTTTTATCTTATGTAAAATGTAGTAGTGATACCCATATTTCTGCATTGTGGTACACTTGTCTGGGGCTTCCTGGAAATGTGTAAAATTGGACTACAATTTCTTAGTGTTTTACCAAAATCAGTCTCATGGTCCTTCTCTTTCTCAGATGTAAATGATACCTGGCTAAGTGTTGTGGAATAAAGTGGACATTTTAAAACTAGAAAAGCTAATTATTTGATTGTGAGTGCCTTGGATGGTGTTAGAATTGTGCTTCAGATATTTTAAGAGGTAAAGAGTACCTTGTTTAGTTTTTCAGAAATATTTTTGTAAACTTTGATTACTAACTTGTCTTTATTGGTTTGAGAACTGATATTTTTAAGTCAGAAAATAATCTGAAAAGTTAACACTGTAGAATTTGTCCTTTGTTTCCTAAAATTTGATTATGAAGTAAGACTTTATTTACACCTATTTTTTTTTTTTTTTGTGAGGGGAAATGAAAGGCAGAATTCAACAGCATTTGGGTAGTACCCATTTAAGTGTGGTTGGGTTGGAAGAATAGCTTGGTGGTAGGGCATTTGCTCAGCATCCAAAAGGCCCTGGCTGTGATTCCCAGCATCTCAAAAAAAGGTTAATAGGACTTGGTTTCCCCCCAATTTAAGTCAGTATGATGTTACTACTTTTAAATAAGAAGATGGGAAGAACACTTAGGAGTTGGGAGACTGTCCTAAACACAAGGTGGCAAGGGAAGTGGTGAGTAAAGCACTAGGCGGTAACTTGCCAAGCAGCTCCTTCTTGCTGTAGGACTGTTTTAAAACTGGCCTGTCTCTGGTTTCTCCTTCGTCCCTCTGCCTTGTGGGCCTCCTTTGCACTAGATAAAGAGTATACCTATATACTACCACCAAGAACTCTGTAGGAGAGAGGACACCTTTCCTCAGGGGAAAGAGATAAGTAAACAATTTGGAGTGAGGTCCCCCGTAGTAACCAAATAGTGGAATAACAAGATGTTTATCATTTTCGGAGTGACTGTTTTCATTTATTAATATGCATTTAAGAATCCTTTAGCCAAGTGCAGAAGTGCATACCTGTAATCCCAGGGCTCAGGAGGTTGGGGCAGGAGGATTGAAAGTTCAAAACCAGCCTCAGCAATTTAGTGAGGCCCTGGGCAACTTGGTGAGACCCTATATCAAAATGGGATGGGGATGTGGCTTAATGGTTAAGCACCCCTGGGTTCAATCCCCTGGAGCAAAAAAAAAAGATCAAGAGGGAGGGAGGATTTAAAGCCACATTTGAACTTTCTCTTTTGAAATTACTTTCTGAAATAGAAAACTTAAAGTTTGCACCTATTTTGTGGTTAAAACTTAAAATTTCAGCTTTTACAAACTACATATTGAGCTATGATTTGTTGACCGTAGGTTGATAAAGAGCTGTAAGTTTCCTTTTGACAGCATGGTAGAATATACTCGTGTTTAGAATTTAAATATTAATCAGTAAAGATTTTTTTTTTTTTTTGTAGTGAGAAATATTAGAAAGGCCATTAAAAATGTGTAAGAATTCTCTAGGCAGGATAGTGTCCACCCATGATCCCAGAGACTCAGGAAGCTGAGGCAGGAGAATTGCAAGTTCAAGACAAGCCTCAACAACCTAGCAAGACCCTATCTCAAAAATAATACAGACTATAGATGTAGCTCGGTGGTGACACACCCCTGGGTTCAATCCCCAGAACAAAAAACGAAAAGAATTCGAATTGAAGTATAAAATTTCGAGAAGATGAGAATTTTAGTTGCTTATCTTAAAATGGACTGTTTTTTAAGGAGTTGAGCCAATTTTTCCAAACTACTAGAAGGGTCTCTTATAGGCATATTTTTTCCCCCGAATTATCTTGTTCTGATTGTATGTATCATTTGAGATACTAACAAATTGGGGGGACACTGGGGACTGAACCCAGGGGCACTTTACCACTGAGTTACATCCCCGGCCCTTTTTTTTTTTCTATTTCGAGACAGATCTTCCTGAGTTGCTGATTCTGACCTCAAAGTTGACATCCTCCAACCTCAGCTTCCCAGGTCACTGGGATTATAGACTGTGCTGCTATGTTCATCTCTTCTGGTATATTTCTAAACTAATACTTCATTCTGTGATGTAGCAAGGTTTTCATTTTCAACTCAGAAGGCAGTTATTTTGTGTGTGCTGCCACGTGTGTCATCTTCCCATGAGTAATGTGCATTTGATCAACTCTGTCTTCTCTGGAATTAATATTATTTGCTAAAGGAGAATTTGTAGGTATTATGTGCATTACTATTGAGCATATTATAATTAAACATAAGCTATTTACTGCAATAACCATTTTAGTTCTATTCAGTAGGTGCTTAAGAAGGTAGTCCTGAAGGTGTGAAGATAGATGAAATCCAGTTTGGAAGAAACTTACATTTACTATTTAACCACTTTAAAATCACCATGACTTTAGAGCGTTAATGCTAGATAATAAGTACCCAGGGGGAAAACCTGGAGACTGCCCTACCTCAAGATTATAGCACCTTGAACATGTATGTAAATGGCCCAGCCCTTTTATTTTAGGTCTAGGGAAACAACATTGATTGAATTCATTCTGGTGCCTGGTTGTGTACATTCATACTTAATCCTCTGAAGGGCCCTCAACTGGTAGTAGTTTGTCTGATCAAAAAATAATAATTTTGTACAGTGTGTGTGTGTGTGTGTGTGTGTGTGTGTGAGAAAGAGAGAAGGGACAAGCCTAGATACTGAATTTGACACCACATCAAGTTTTTATGTCACTATTTCCTGTGTGGTGCCTTAACTTCCTTATTAAGGCATAAAATTGGGTTATTTATCCTTTGTTTTTCATTTCTGTCATATTTGGAGGTGGTTTTTGTCTTGTTTCCTTTCTGGACTTTGCCCTTTATCAGTTTTTTTCCTTTTGGGAAATCTCAAAAGAAACTCAAGAGAATATTAGTACATGTGGGTCCTGACTCTTCCAATTATGAAAGCAAGTCCAAGGAGATCAACATACTTTCCTAAGGTCCCAGCAACTAGGTAATGTTCCACCTGAAAACTGTACAAGAGAACCAGAAGCAAATGACTCAAAGTCAGTTCTCCACTGGCTAAGTTGAAAGAATTTTTCAATGAAAGTTATTTTACTTTGTGTTACTTAGATTTGGAAAATGAAGTCTTCAGTTCAAATTTCTCTGGTTGGTTGTTTTGTCACTCATGGAGCTGTATTTTGGAGAACCTTTTAAGCAGAAGATAAGTTTGTTGGCTTAGTGGTGTGTAATACACTGGATCTGATGATGTCAAGATAATACTTCAGCTTCCTAGGCAGAGTACCACAAACTGGGTGCTTTAAAACAATGGAAATATATTATTGTCTTAGAGGTGGGGAGACCAGAAGTCTCAAGGTGTCAGCAGGGCCTTGTTGCCTCTGGAATTTGTAGGGAATCCTTGTCTTTCCGTAACTGCTGGTGGATTGCTGGCAATTCCTGGTATTTTTTGGTGTGCAGCTGCATAACTCCATTTTCTGACTTGTCATCAAAGATGTTCTCCCAGGGGCTGGGGCTGTAGCTCAGTGGTAGAGCACCTGCCTCGCACATGTGAGGCACTGGGTTCCATCCTCGGCACCACATAAAATTAAATATATTGTGTCCATCTACAACTAAAGAAAATTTTTAAAAAAGAAAGATGTTCTCCCAGTGTGTTCCTGTCTTCCTCACATGCTTGTATTCTCACTAGAGTACAGTGGGACACACAAACACTTAAATTTGGACAACATAAATGTGCTTGAAACCTCAGGTGTCTTTCTGGCCTCAGTTTCTTTTCTCTCTGGTGTTTTTTAAGGGTATAAGCTCTAATGATCTTCAGAAAATCATGAAATAATTTATTGGCCAGCGTTATTCATTGAACTTGTATTGTGTGCTCTACTTCAAAGGCCTTTGTGTACATGCTCAGTTCTTCAGGGTGCTGAAGAGTATGTTGGCCAGAGTTCTATACCAACCTTCCACAACAGGCTACCTCTGCAATCTTGGGGTGGCGTCCTCATTCCTTAATAGGCACTGTTTTCAAGCATCTTCACAGCTTTGTTAAATACACTGGATGCCTGTTGGTTGTCAGTGACGTACTAGGTATATGAACTTTCAGCTTTACTGCCATAGCTGTGGCCTTAATCTCTCAGTGTTCTCAGGTACATAACCTATCCCACCTATGAGTTGTGGATATATACATATATATATAAAGTGAAATACTCCGGTGGGAAAGAAGTGAGTAGCAGGACAGTCTAATTTTGGAGCTGGAAAGTTCTGATAAAGTGGAACTGGTCTTGTGGATAAGAAAAGCAGCCACACTGAGCAGGCCTATTGCCCTAGATTTTTCAAGGACATAGACACGAAAAGAAAATGACAGTGTAACTTGGGAATGCAAAGTTAAAAAAAAAGAACTATTAAGCAATGATTTTGCTGCTAATTAGCATTTTCTGATGGAATACAGTGGGGAAAAGTCATTCTTTTGAAATAAGTGAAGGAAAATCAGGACCCAGAGAACCAGTACCAAGAGGAAATGCATATTTCTTTTTGGTCAAGAGTTTACTATTGCTGGCCAGGTGCAGTGGCACATGCTTGTAATCCCAGCAACTTAGGAAGCTGAGGTAGGAGGATGGCCAGTTCGAGGCCAGACAGCCTTAGTAATTTAGCAAGACCCCGTCTCAGTAAAAAATAAAAAGGACTGGTGACATAGTTTGGTGGTAGGGCATCCAAGGGTACCACTACCAAAAAAAAGTTAACTTGTCACCTTAAGGATTTGCTGACACCTCTTTTCCCCCAACCTACACATACACCCCAAGTTTTGATTCAGTAAGTCTAAGGCAGGACCCAAATTATCTCAATTTGAATTTCTGGGCTTCAGCCCAATCACTCGTTAAAATCTGTGCCTCCTTCATACTCAGAGAGGGCCTTTTTCTACCTGAAACTACATGGAGCACAAGCACTCTTGTTAACTAGGTTGGTCCTTTAGTTATTGCCCATGTTTAATGTTTTTTATTAAAGTAAAACTCGTTTTATTACAACCCTGACCAGGTAGATTTCATGCTGTGTGAGATGCCAAGGATCTTACAAGATCCTTAAGTTAAAAGAATTGTTTTTTGTTGTTGTTTTGTTTTTGTACTGGGGATAGAAATCAGGACACACTTAACCACTGAGCCACATCCCTGGCCCTTTTAATATTTTATTTAGAGACACGGTTTTCCTAAGTTGCTTAGGACCTTGCTAAATTGCTAAAGCTAGCTATGAACTTGCAATCCTCCTGCCTCAGCCTTCTGAGTTCCTGGAATTACAGGCATTTGCCATTGCACCTGGCAAAAGAATCAATTCTTAAGGTCTTTGGAATGATGGCTGAGGATCTAGCTGGTCCATATCCATTGATATGCGGTCAGAGTTCTGTGTTCAGTATTAATACAAGATAAATGTTGAGGTTGGCCTAAAGTTTGAGGTGGGGAGTAGGCATGTATCCCAACAATAGGCAGGAGGCCCAGAGCCGCAGTTCAGACATCATGCGGGCTAATAGCTGTAAAGGTCATGTGAGTCAAACAAGGGGCACAGTAGTGCTATTGCAAGTTAGAGAATTGGATTCACTCTCTATTCCTATTCACCGGTCTCTCTGGTTTCTAAATTGCTGATATAAGGCAACATAAAATAGAAACAAACCTCCATTTTTTTAAAAGATGAAAGAAATAATATTTAGGTGTTTTTGTATTGTGCTGTGTTGACATGTTTTGTTTGCTTTTAAAAGGTTCAGGGTGGGCTGGAGATGTAGCTCAGTTGGTAGAGTGCTTGCCTTGCATGCACAAGGCCCTGGGTTCAATTCCCAGCACCACAAAAGAAAGAAAAGGTTCAGGGCTATGGGAAAAGGATCAGCTGAAAACTATCTGAGGCCAAAATACAAGTGCTTCTTATAGGGTGACAGAGGGTCTGAAGTTCAAGTTCTTTAAAAAAGAGAAGTAACATTCAAGTCTTTATTGGCCACCTAGGATACTTCAAATCCTGTCTGGTAAGGAAGGATTTGAAGACATAAAAAGAGCTGGCCTTACTTCTCAAATATATGGTCTGGGGAAGAGAATAAATACATGAAATAACTGCATACAGAAACAGTGCCTGTGACACAATAACAACTAAGATTCACCCATCAAATGAAAGTGCAATATGTATAGAGAAATGTCAGAGTTTAGGAACAGAAAAAGAGTAGCCTAGAGAAATGTGTGAAGAAGTAGGGTAACCCAAATATTATAGTATTTTTTTTTAATCACCTGCTAATAAGGAGAGTTCCCTGAAGTTATACAACTTTTTTTGGCACTGGGAATTGAACCTAGGGCACTTTACCAGTGAGCCACATTCCCAGCCCTTTGTATTTTATTTTGAGATAGAGCCTACCTAAGTTGCTTAGGGCCTCACTAAATTGCTGAGACTGGCCTTGAACTTGTGATCCTCCTGCCTCAGCCTCCCAAACCACAGGGATTACTACATGCCTGGCTCACATACATTTTTAATGGTTTAGAATCAGGATTCAAGCACAGGTTGTTTTTACTTGTGTTGGAGATTCTTGCTCTTTCTTTGGGTAGGGCATTGTGTTGTGGCAGAAGCCAGATTCCTTCTAAAGGAATCTGGCTTCCTCGTGGTTTTGGTTAGATAGTTCTTCTCTCTCCCAGGCCTCCTGTAAGTTAGCTTGAGGGTGCTTTATTAGATTCCAGGTCAGCTTTTCTGCTAAGAAGTCTTTGTGGATTGCACTACACTATTGTTTCATACTGTAGCACACCAGGTCATGCCGCTTGCCTTGATAAATGTCTACGCTGACCTTACCTTCTCTTTCTGCCTAGCACATTCCCAATTTATCCTTCAAAGTTTTGTTTCCTTAAAGAACATTTAGCATTATGCTAGCTGGTCATACTTATATTCAGGATTGCCACCAAGATGCAAACCATCTAGTCACCAGATAACTTAATGTCCTGAGAGAAGAGAAAGCATAGAAGTAAACAGAGTATTGTAGCACACAGAGGAGAGCCACACAGCCCAGGGCAGTCAGACTCATGAGGGTTTCCTGGAAATGTTGCTTGAGGTGAGTGTTAAAAGGGGAGTAAAATTTGCTCAAAGAAGTGAGCAGGAAGAATTTTCAAATAAAGAAAAAGCATGTCCTTAGGCATGGAGAGGGAATGGCTAGCTGTTGAATGTTGTGTGAGGAGGGGGGGAAATTATGGGGGTGGAGCAAGTTGTGGAGAGTCCTGTTGGCAGGCAAAACATCTGGAAATGTACCTAGTGAATGAGGCAAAGCCAGGAAAGGCATTTAACCAGAGTGTGAAAAACTCACTTGGATGCCTGGAGGAAACTCACTAGAGGCAAGAAGACTACTATGGGTGGGACTAGTGGCTGAGAGAAGATGGCTGACCCATCTGGGACACTCCCGCCTCCCTCCTTGCAGAAGCTCATCTCTGTTGCCCTCACAGATAATCACACGCTCCGCCTTTTTTTTTTTTTTTTTTTTTTGTGGTACTGGGAGTTGAGCCAAGGTCCTCGTCAAGCACCCCAGCATGGAGCCACACCCCAGTGCCATTTTGCTTCCAGGCTTTCTTCCACACACCCACCATTGCATCTATCAGTGATAATGTGAAAGATTTCAAGTCTGTCCCTCTGTCCCACAGTAGTGAAGAGTTTTTTAAGGATGAAGACTGTGACTTCCTGCTCAAAACATGATATATGTTTAGTAATTTTATTTGCTTAACTGAATAATATCTTGAGCTATAAGATGCTTCTTCAAAGTAGCTGACCTAAGAGTCTTGTATATATAAGGTGCCAAATAAAAGCACATTGATAAAAATGACTGGGGGGGGGGATTTTTCAAAAAGACAAAAGAGACATTTTCTCATTCAAACCTTTTGTAGCCAGCCGAGTTTCTTTAGATACTTCTCTCTTCAAGCTGTTAAGGCAATAAAAATACTCTACCTGGCAGGTTGTTTTAGCTTATGCACAGCAAGCTGGCAGGGAGGTTTGGCTCCCTGCCCCTTCTTGAGTAGCTGCTCACTTAAGTCCTTTTCAGTTCTGGATGCAGATCTGGGAGTGCCCTGGAAGGATCCAGTGCTGTTGGACTTAAAGGAGGAGCTCATCTGTCTTGATGTAGTTGATGGGGAAACTTCAGTCAAAGATAGCTAGGTTTGTACAATTCCCTGTGTGGAAAAAAAATGCCCAAGAAATAGTTTCTTATGAGATTTCATCTTGACATTAGTCTCTCTTAGTCATGGGATGGTTTTGTAAAATTAGATTTTTGGGAGATGATTGTGAGACAGGGACGATTACAGGGTGCGAGGGTAGATGCACTCTCAGGGCTTTAACCCATTGCCTATTTCCCATTAAAAGTACCACAAACCCTAGACAAGCTCAAGCCCTGGATTGTAACAGGGATTAACTTCTTTTGCTAGAAAAACCACCAACTCCTCACTGGGGCCTGCTGATGCCCAAGAGGTAACTGAAGAAGGATCAAAACTGGCATTGCCTTCTCCATTTTGGATCTGTCTCATTTGTCTTAAACTTTGGGTCAGATTCTTGCTCATTTCTGCATATAGACATATTAATTTAAGGAGTGTTTATCTTTAAACTGGTCAAACAAGGTTTATTAGCCCTAAATTTACCTAACCTTTCCCTTTCAAGACTGAGCACACCAAGATAAGAATAACTAAGCTATTTTCAACATTTGCAGGGACACTCAATTGCCAGATTTTACAATGTTCTGTTCCAGACCCCATGAAGGATGCCTAGAAGTCTTCAGTCATTGTCCTACCCTTCCAGAAACAACTGAAGCGACACTGCCCTCCTTCTCAAGCAGGAGCAATTACCCATTCTTCTAAGCAGGAGAATCATCTCATAGGAACCAGATGGCCCCCTCAAGTCATAAGACTTCTCCCTAGCCTACCCCAGCAACCTGTTGAAAGACTTAGTCCTTGTCCAGTGCATGCCTGTAATCCCAGTGGTTCAGGAGGCTGAGGCAGGAAGATCAGGAGTTCATGGCCAGTTTCAGCAATTTAGGGAGGCTGTAAGCAACTTAAGGGGACCCAATATCAAAATAAAATATAAGAAGAGCTGGGGGTTTGGCCCAGTGATTGAGTCCCCCTGGCTTCCATCCCTGGTACCATGAAAAAGACTTATTCTTCCTTTGTTCTAGGAGTGGCATGATCTCCCCCACTTACCCCTTTCCCTGTTTCTCTCTCTCTCTCTCCCTGTCCTTTTCCCTCTTCCTTCCTCTCTTTCTCTCTCTCTTCCTCCTTCAGTCAACATCCCTCCTACCCCGACTAATGAGAGCATTGCCTGTGTGTTCTTACTTTCTGACCTAGTCTCTGTTGTCACTGGGTCAGAAGTTACCCTCTCTGGCATTAGTTGGAGGAATTCTCTAGAGCAGGATCTTACTTCATAATTTGTTCCCTATTGTGCTATTCAAGTTATTTCTGGTTTTCCCCATTTTCAGACCAATAAGCTGTGAGACCTCAAGGTAGAAGGGACTGTACTGTCATGATCATAATTGCCCATCAGCATCTGAAAACCCACTATGCCTCACTGTATGGGTCTTGGTAGGAGAGGGAGCCAGATTCCTCTTGGTTGGCTGCTGGAAGACAGGCTTGAGACCTGGGCTGAGATGACTAACTCATGATGCAAAATCCTGCAGAAATGTTTAGGAATTTGTTCTTGGTGGCCTAGATGGTCCAATGGTGACTTGAAGGTCATGTTCCATAGCAGCAATGCAGGTGGTGATGTCCTTTCATCTGCTTGACATGGCTTTGGCTGAGTCACACTGTCCATTTCCATTGATTTGCAAGGTGCAGTGACACATACCTGTGATCCAGCAACTTGAGAGGCTGAGGTAGGAAGGTCACAAGTTCGAGGTCAACCTCAGCAATTTATCAACACCCTCAACAACTTAGTGAGACCTATCTCAAAATAAAAAGTGCTGGGGATGTAGCTCAGTGGTAGATCACTTGCTTAGAATGCTTGCCTAGCATGCATGGAGTTCTGGGTGAACATTTTTCTTTATTCTTGTTTTCTGCATCTGGCTTTTCAGACTTCTCATCAATTAGGTGAACTACTTGACAGCCAATAAATTCTTTTCCTACTTAGCCTCAGTGGTACCTCTTGTTTTCAACTAAAAGGCTTAACTGATAAAGAATTTGGAAGAGATTCATCCTGCCCTTGACTTCTCAGTCTTCTCTGACATCCTTCCTGCTGCCCAGACAGAATGAGCAGCATCCTTAAAGCTAAAGAAAACTATTGCTAATGTGTCCAGTTCAAAGTGAAGAAGATGCCTCATGGTTTTGGTAGAACATATTACTTTTTCTTTTCCTTTTTTTTTTTTTTTTTGTTACTAGGGATTGAATCCAGAGGGGTTCTACCATTGAGCCACACTCCCAACCCTTTTTATGCTTTGTTTTGAGACTGTGTCTCACTAAGTTGCTCAAACTTGTCATCCTCTTGCTTCAGCCAGGTTGCTGGGATTTCAAGCATGCATCACCATGCCTGGCCATATATTACTTGTTAGGTAGAAATTGGTACTAATAATTTTTTCCTGTCCTTCATGGTTAAAATGAGATAAGATTACACACCCAAGTTAAGTTACTCTGTTTTTTTCTTAAGAAAAATCTCAAGGGCAATTATTTCTCTACCTCTTATCTCTCCCAAAATAGATGTCTCATTCATTTGAATTTTACATTAAATGCTCAACTTGAATACCCTGTTATTGAGGCATTAGAGGTAGCAATTAATGAACAGCTGGCCTCCCAGCGGTTAATTTTTAGTATTTGGGCTCAATGGTCCTGTTACCACCAACTGTTGGATATACACTCATTGGTCAGAAGGCAGTCAAAAGCTAGCCTGTATCCTCTAGGATACATTTTCAGGAGTTGTCTGCAGAGATGTTGTGGTTTAGGCAAAGGTTCCCTGGACTGGAGGTCAGGAGTCCTGGCTTGTCATCACTGCCACAAACACACGTACTTTGGGAAAATAGGAACTCCAGGAAGAAGAAATAATTTTACAAGATGATCCAAAAGTACTTCAAACAGAGTAACTCTGTTTTGCCTTATTTTATGCATTAAGACTGCAAACGATTTCTTTTGGATATAGAAGTGCTATAGCCAAAAATGGCATTAATAAAAAAAAAAAAGTAAGTAAACCCTAAACTCAGGGAATTGAAAACATCACTGAACTTGAAGACAACTACATTCCTTTGTATATTTCAAATTCACACCTTTAGGCTGGGGATATATCTGCAACTTAGTCAGAAAAATAGTAAGGGCTGGGAGATGTAGCTCAGTGGTTAAGCACCCCTGGATCCAATCCCCAGTACCTAGCATATTCAAGGGCCTGGATTCAATTTGCAGTACTGCCAAAAAAGAAAAGGAATGGGGGGAGGAAGAAATTCTAAGCCAGGTTTGGTGGCACACATCTTGTAACCCTAGCAACTCAGGAGGCTCAGTGTTAGACCACCCCTGGTAACACACACACACACACATGAAAGAAAAATAAATAAAAAAGAAATAATTAGGGGACTCCTAAACCGTACAGGAGCAGAGAGAGGCACAACTGGATGGGTGATTCTCCTTGGGATACATGCATAATCTCAGAAGCATGGACACAAGAGTGATTTTTTTTTTCTGCAGTCTAAATTCTAAAATATTTTAATAAACAGGTCTCATTGGTCAGGATTCTTGACCCTGACTTTTTGGCTTCCTATAGGGATGCCATATTAGCTTGTAACCTGCATAGCTTCGGGGACACCTTTCACATTAGCTACAGTGCCCCACCTTGCCCCATTGAACAAGGGAGTCTGCAGCACCAGATATTTCACCTCTGATCCCCTCTTTTCCTTAAGCCAATTTAGCAGTAAATGATCTACTCTTGCATAAGACGAATGGACTTGCCAACACCAGTCTAATCTAAATTTGTTTCCTTGTTTAATAAGCTCATTGAGCACTGATGTGGGCGGAACATCTCCTCTCTCCTTCTAAATCAACATCTCTGGAAAATTTCTGAGCCATGTCAAAGATATAAAAGCTACCTCCCTAAGATCCTGACACTTTTTTTGTTCAGAGCCTTCTTGCTAGGACTTTGCTGATTTTCTTGTGGATCCCCAGTGTCTCAGCTTATGACATAGGAGAGGCTCTCTGACAGTGGGCAGGACAGGAAGAGAAGGGGAAGGAGGCCAGACACACAGTTACCTGTCTATACACACAGTTGGCAAAAGGTTAGAGGTTAAATGGCTGAGGTAAGGTGAGAGTTGCACATTACTTGTGGATTTTATTGTTCTCCTTTAAACAAGAATAAACTGAAATTTGCCAAAAAGCAAAGTGCAAATCATTCAAAATTGTTAACCAGTTATTTTATATTCATGGGACAGATTCACCAAATAAGACCCCTTAAATGCAGTCAGTCCTAGCCAGACGTGGTGGTGCACACCTGTAATCCCAGATAATCAGGAGGCTGAGGCAGGAGGCCAGCCTCAACCTCTTAGCAAGACTTTAAGCAACTTAGTCAGAAAAATAGTAAGGGCTGGGAGAGGTATCTCAGTGGTTAAGCACCCCTGGATCCAATCCCCAGTACCAAAAAAGAAAAAAAAAAAAGTGCATATAAACACAATGGAGTATTATTCAGCCATAAAGAATGAAATCATGCCCTTTATAGGAAAATTGATGAAATGGGGGAATATCTTGTTAACTGAAGTCAGACAGACACAGGAGGACAAGTATTGTCTGTGTACTTTCTTATGTGGAAAAAATAAAATAAAAAATATGACCTGAAAATAGAAGAGGGACTTTTCAGGGAAGAGGAAGCAGGGGTGGGGGGCTGGGGGTTTAGTTAGTAGGGAGGATGGATATGAACAAAGCACACAGTACATGCACGCATGGAAATGACTCATTGAAACCCATTAATTTGTACAATTAATATGCATTTATCATTATTTTTACAAAATTTATTTCAGGGCTAAGTTGTAAGAGCTTCCCTAGCATGTATGAGGCCCTTGGTTAGACCCCAAGCACCACACACACACACAATCATTACAGATGTGAAGATGAACCTAGGATCTAGATGACATGTTTATGGATTTTTTTATTCAGATGACAATGGCTGTGTAAGAAATTAGCCCTAATTTAAGAGTTTAAAACAACAAACATTTCTTATCTCCTACAGTTTCTCAGGGTCAGGCTTTGGGTTTGGGGGCTATTGTGATCTCAACACTTGCCTGGAGCTAGAGAATTTCTTCCAAACTCATGGTCTTCTGTTCATATCAGCCTCTCCACAGGTTTCTCATGACATGAACGTTGGCTTCTCCAGTCTGTGTAATCTGAAAAAAACAAGTCAAGCCAGAGGACACCTGACATGGAAGACACAGTCTTATAACCTAATCTTGGAAGTGAGATGCCATTCTACTGTGCGTGTGACCTATGGGTCACACAGACCAACTGTGCTCTAGCGTGGAAGGGGACTGACTATACAAAGGCTGGGTTATCTTGGAGACTGTCACATAAGTTATGAAATCTCTGAGGTATTTATATTCTGTTGGAAAAATGTTAAAGAATGATGTGACCATTTAATTAAGTGTATTTAGATTATGCTGGAAAATACATGTTTTGCAACAACTTACACTTATGGTGAAAAATTTTTAAAAATCTATCTAAGGGGTATTTTTTTAAATTGGATTTACCTAAGCCTGTGCATCCTAGGCAAGCCCTTTACCACTGAACTATATCCCCAGCCTGTGGGCACATATTTAAAAAAAAAAATTCTTTTCATAGTAAAAGAATGTTTGAAAACCAGTGACTTAGACTGCCAGTTAACTCTACCAGTCGTCTTTATTAGTATGTCCTTCTTAACATGTTTCTCTAGGTCATTTTTTTTTTAACTTGTAGATGGACACAATAACTTTATTTTATTTACTTATATGTAGTACTGAGGATCCAACCAAGCACCTCACACATGCTAGGCAAATGCTCTTCCACTGAGCCACAACCCCAGTCTCCTCTGGCTCTTGAACTCCCTCATATGGTTCTCTTTCATCTTAAAGGCCAAAACCATTGATAAAGATGAGCTTCAAACTGGAATCACAATTTGGGTCCTGGTTTGTGAATGGGAAAGAGTACCTGAAATTCAGATTGCTCCTGAAAATCTGGGGCTTCTGATTATGAGAAAATGAATTAGGTTTTATCCCCACCCTGGATACTGGGAACACTGGGTGATGTACCGAGCTACATCTCAACCCCTTTGTCTTTTTTATTTTGAAATGGGGATTTGCTAAATTTCCCATGCTGGCCTAGCAGTCAAGACCCTCCTGCCTCAGCCTCCTGAGTTGCTAGGATTGCAGGGATTCACCCCCAGCCCACTCTTTGCAGGTGGAAAAAGTTTGGCCCTATTTGGATAAACTTTAGTCAAAGTAAAACAATAATTAGCCCCAGGACTGTAGCACAAACTTGTAGTCCCAGCTGCTAGGGAGACAGAGGAAAGAGAATCATAAGTTGAAGGCCAGCTTGGGCTATTTAGGCCGACATCATCTCAAAATAAAATAAGGCTGGGGGTTTTACTCAGTGGTACAGTACTTGCCTAGTATGTACAAAGCACTGGATTTGATCACCAGTACCTCAATAAAACAAAAACTTATATCCAACCTTTTTGGAATGCTTTATTCAGCTACATAAACACTAAACTTCACAGAGGTAAAATTCTGCAAAGGATTGCAAATTGCCCGTCCAAGCTAAATGTATCAAGTAGAGGACTTAACTATACAAACTTTGTGGATGGATTCTGACTCCTGGAGTCAGAGGTAAGGAGTCGGGTCTTAGGATTCTAGCTCCTGAAAATGCTGTAGACCCTTGCCTGAGCAAAAGCGCACCGCACTCATTATTGTCCCCAAGCCCTTTTTTTGTGACAGCGGAGGCGCGGAGGTATGGGCACCAAAGAGTGGGCTGGTGGTCAATGCCAGGCGCGGCCTTGGTCCCTAGGGGCACTGCGGCTGGCCTCATGCCTCCGCCTCCCACCCGAGCACGCGCGCAGAGCCTGCGGCGTCCAGCCAGCTGCGTCCTGTCGGCCTCTGATGGACTTCACAGCTCCTTTAACCGAAGGACTGACAGGAGTCCTAACTGCTCGTGGGCAGCACGGAGAAGGCGGCGTCCGCACGCGCCTCAGGGCGTGCTCGCGAACTTCTGCCTTCCTTCTCCGCGGTCGCTCGGACACGGTGCTGGGTCGAGTCAGGGCATCGCGGGCCGAGGCCAGGCAAGCGCCGGTAGAGCTCGGACCAGACGCACTACGCAGGCCGCGAGCAGAGAAAGAAGGCGGCGGGCGGGCTAAGGGCCCGACGCGTCCGCGCGGAGAGGGGCGGGGCGAGCCGGGCCTCCCAGCATGCCGCGCGGCGCCGGCTTCCGGCTGTGGGCGGTGCGGGGGTCGGCGGCTGCCGGAAGCAGGCAGAGCCGGCGCTCGGAGCGCCGCCTGCACTTC